>NC_085875.1:34269692-34302192 GCF_034702125.1 Engraulis encrasicolus
ATCATCATCATTGTGGTGGTGCTGATCATGTGGGCAGGTAAATGAATTGAAGTATTGGCCTTCTGTCAGATGGTGAACGCCTGGTGATGCAACAATGAGTACGTAGCTCTCCATTTCAGTAGCTTTCAGTTAGAAACACAATACATTAATTGTTGGAAGTTCAGTTTTGCTGACTGACTGACTTCATTTAAAAATGTCTATAATATACACGTAACTTACAAACATTTGACTATGTTACACCCTAATTTTGTCAAGTCTTTCTGCCTTGTTTTGAGGAGTTAGAAACTGGAATGTCAAAATTCACCCTACCCCGCAATGGAGAAGAATCATCTAGCCCACCAAAATGGAATCACTTGTTCCTTTTGTCATGCCCAACATCTCCACAAAATGTCATCAGAATCCGTTCCTATCTTTTTGAGTTATCCTGCTAACAGACAGACAAACAGACAAACAAACCAAAGTGACTAAAAACATAACCTCCTTTTCGGAGGTAACTAGCGCATAACGTGTGCCTGTAGACGATTTTAATAATGCCACAACATCTGTAGACAGTCTGTAGGACCATAAATGTTAAGTGTACGCCAAAAGTAGTTTTGAAAATAACCAGTGTTGTCATCCTGTCATCCTTTGTCAAAGAAACTTACACAATTCTTATGCTTCTGATATTTCTTATTGAAGACTGTTTGGACCGAGAGCTTTAATGCAGTCCGTTAGTTTAGTATCTACACACAAATGTGGATCACAGCCGCAGAGGGGAGTAGTGAACATTGACAAAAACATTGACATTTCATTCAACTGGGGAAGATTTGGCGTAGACCCTATAGATTTCTGGAGGTGTTTTCACGGTAATTAAATATAGATTTGCTTTATAGTCATTGCTGGGAATTTCTGTATTATAGTCTCTTTACTCTTTTTTTCTGTCCCCTCTTGCTTTTCAGGTGTGATCGCTCTCTTTTGCCGTCAGTATGACATAATCAAAGACAACGAGCCCAACAACAACAAGGACAAAGCAAAGAACTCGTCAGAGTGTAGTACCCCCGAGCACCCTTCAGGGGGCCTGTTGCGCAGTAAGGTATAACCCCGCCAAACTCCCCTCTTCTTCTTCTACTACTACTACTACCCTTCAAGGCCCCCCAACCCTGATGGCTCTGGGCAGGTGAATTGTCCTGACTATTGACTTTCACATAGCTACAGTATACTACCCTCACGCCATGCCCTGCTGCTACTGCTTCTCAATGGCTCATGCACACCTCATGACATCACCAGACCCACTGGGCCCAAAAACTCCTGGTCAGGATCAGGTCCGAATCCTCTACACACTGAGGAAACCGGACTTCTCAGTCTGTAGTACGACCATGGGTGAAAGTAGTTTTTGTTTCTTACCTTTCATTTCTTGTCTCTTCATAGGAGAACACTTGCCTCAAATGGCACAGTGTGGTTGTATGTGTTTTCTCCTGAAACAGAAGACCTTGGCTTTTTCAAATGTGGGGTTTTGGGCAGCATTACAGTTTTTCTCGATTGCTTACACACAATTTTCGGAATCGGTTCTCGAATTCTCAAAACTCTACACACAAATCTCCAAACCTCACACACAATGGGCAAAACTCTTCACTACATCTGAAAAATGCACGTCTTGTCTCAAAACAATGTACTCTCTTCTAAAAAGGTCATTTTGTTCTCAAATGACACACACAAGCAGTCATTGTAATAAACTTTTATGAGAACCATTGAACACTAATATGCACAAGGTAAAACTCTATACTCAACTTGACACAGTAGAAACTTATTTTCTTCACTGTTCTACTTACTAAAGAGAGTATTTTTCTGTAGTAAAATGCTGAAATATTGTTTTTAGACTCGGAGTACACAGATGTGTGGCAAAAAATATATTTTACATATTTTTCTGACATTTAAAAAAATGCACTAATTTATTGTAAAATACTGGGTGACGACATGAAAGTGATCTCTTGTATAACATATTTTGGAGTTCAAAAACTAAACAAATGTGTTTTCTCACTGCATCCACTCATGTTTTCATCAATATCACATGCAATGTGTGTCCTTATGGGGTGATGATTTCAGATTGTAAACCGGTATGAAGAGAGTTTGCCCATGTGATGAGGAAGTGAACATAGTATGGCAGTTGATTTTAGTATTTTGAATGGCAGTGTGTTCAATGCGACAACCAGGGATTTTCTTCATGAAAATTGTGTGTTATTCAGAGAATTGTGTGTAGTGGTTTGAAAAGAGTGTGTTTTAAAACTGAAATGTGAGTGTAAAGAAGGAATTGTGCTTAGTGTTCAGTGACATTGGTTAGGGGAGGTGGGAAATGGGTGAGATGTTCCGAGAATTGTGTGTGAAGCACCAGAACTTGTGTGGAGGCAATCGAATTTGCTCTTACCGGTACTGCACATCAGCTGTACATTTTATACTAGTGCTGCACAGCTGTACGCACTCGTCTACTTTCACCACTGAGTACGAGACACTGTGAAATTAAATTAGAGGGCTATTTCGACAGACAAAGAACAATCAGAAAATTACGTAGGTCTTCGACAACATGATGAAGAAAAATGTGTTTTTGATTACACGTCACAGAGATTCCATAGTTTGCTCACCTTATGTATCTCAGCCTCTTAATCTCATAATTTTTTTACCCTGAATGATCTTCATATCAGGACTACTGTTTTTGTATTGTTTTTTTTTCTTCAGAGACCGGCTCACGATTAAAATGGAGGCAGCAAATGGGTCAATGTTTAATATAGATAATGGACTGAGCCTACCACAATATCATTGAAAAACAGGGGGGCTGTGGGAGGGGTTGGTTCTCGCCAAAACTGCCTTGCCTGTTTTTTTGTGTGTGCCAATCCAACCCTGCTTCATATTAATGCTAAACAAACAACCACTGATTTACAGTGACTCATGCAAGCCTTCTGTGCTCAAAATGTCTGTGTGCTAGATCCATCCATCGCCACATTTGCATACTGCTAAACTCACATACCGCACATTCCACGGCAACAGTCAGTCAGTATGGTGTTGAGAGGACCCACACCATCACCACCAACCCTCCCTGTGCCTCTCCTCCATAACGGTCTGTGCTCTTCTCTCTCTCTTTTTCTCTCTCTCTAGTACGCCCAGAACAACAACGTCAACAACAACAACAACAGGACGCCATCTGTGCACATCATTGAGGTGTGACATGCCCCGTCCCCACACTGACAGACTTCAAAGGAAGTTTTTTTTCTTCCCAAGCTTGGACCGTATGGTTCCCCCTGCTCCTCATCCCTGACCCTGGCACTGAACAGCCAGATGTAAATCGGGGGAACGGGGAGGGGGGATGGGGAGAGGCTGGTCCTCTGGCCCTCTCTCCTCCTGTCGGTCGGGCTGGACGCGGGGTTTGAACACCAGCCAATAAGGACAGCTCCTCAGGGGACTGACAGACCGACCGCCTCAGCGGTGGGACCGCCGTTGGCATGGTGACCATGGTGGGTGGGGCGGACCTTAAGGGACCTGCCTCCTCCCTAAACCCCCCACCATCCCTCGAGCTTCTCTAGCACCGTGACACCAAGGCGAAGAGATAAGGCCACACATCTGATGATGAACATGTCGGCAGCACCGCCAGATAACTAGTGGCAGAGACGCTCGCTCGCTTTTTACCAGGCTTGTCTTATCGATGTGCACCCAGCTCCTCTCGAGGGCCAAGGGTGAGGAGAGGTTATGGCGATCAGGGCCGCTGACAGCTTTGGCTGGGCCCAGGACAAAGTCGTCTGAAAGGGCCCAGCCCAATACATACTTACAATGAAATGAGGACCCAATTCTGGGCCCCCTCTCTCCCTGGGCCCGGGACAACTGTCTGCTTTGCCCCCCTCTGTTGACACCCCTGGAGGAGATGATGATGATGATGGAGGCACCAGACTGTTGGTCCTTTCTTCTTCTCCCACCCTATTCCCTCCCTTCTCTCCTCAAAAGCCCAGATTTCTTTTTCTGGTTCTTGTAATAAAAAAAGACAGAAAAGAAAATCCTACCGCTGTGCATCTTAACCGTTTCAATGCAGGTTTATCTTTCCAACCCACCACATCTTTGAACACAAGAGCATGTCTCAAACAGACTTTATCTTCCAAACAGAAAGCGGCACACCACACCAGCATTTTTTTTTTCAAACTAACGTCATCTCTTTAACATGGCTCTTTCTGCAGATCTTGTCTACTCTGCTCAAGACTTCAATTCATACTGCTATGGTTTTTTTTTCATCCTCCTGAACCATTTTGGTATTTATTCCATTCCGTGCTGTTTGTCACTACATACTGTACAGTTGTGCTGGTTGTAAGTTCTAATTCAAGCACCCCCGAGTTCTCCAGTTTCATCTGTTCAGAGGCCGATAAGTTGATAAAAGAGGGAGAGAGAGAGAGAGATAGAGAGATAGAGAGAGAGAGAGAGAGAGAGAGAGAGAGAGAGAAATAAAATTGGCTGAGTGTCTGGAACAGAGCCAGGAGAGCTGGAGCATCTGTAGCGGTTCCGCTGATTGGTATGACTTTAGGAAGCCATCTGTGGCCAATCTCTCTTTCCCCCTCTCCCCCGGGTGTCTCCCAGGATAGATGACCGCTCTCTGGGGAACAAGGAGCTAAATTTGGAGAGTGGTTGGAGTTAGTTATCTGCAGTAGGCCTACCTGCAAAGGCACTGAAAGAGCATCAAAGCAAGTCCTCCTCTTATGGCCCTCCTTTATCTCGCTCATTGAATTGTGGTGTTCGCATTAATACGAGAATTAATATGCATTAATAATAGCATAATAATAATTATTATAACAATAATAATAACCACAGTGTATTTAATATTCATGGTTACTCAGCTTTCTTTCCCTTCTCAAAATTGCATTTCATGTCATTTCTGTACTTGTAATGTACTCTACTTTAAAATCGTGGCAACATCAAGTATTACTATTTGTGAGCTATAAACAGATTACACATATTAGTTCTTGTTATTTGACTTTGAAGCGTGTGGGTTTTTGGGAAGCCTCTCTCTTTCCACTTCAACAGACACATCACATAGGACACATTTGCTAAATGTTCTAGAAATCTCTAAAACACCGCAAGTAACGTTTGCAGGAAGGAACATTTAGGGCAACTTGAACTTACCAACATATAGCATGATGAACAGAGAATGTATTATAGCTAGTGAGATGTTATTTGATAACGAGAAACTCATTTAATGAAACTTCGCTATCACTAAAGCAAAATAATAGCTACCGTCTTTGGGATCACAAAGGGAAACTGACCCTGTCTCCTTCAAAGGGCTTTAAAAAAATCTCAAGCTAGCAATAATGTTCAGGGCATCCTTGAGTGTAATTCAAATCTTATCATGCATACCACTCGAGACAGGAAAAAAAACATCAGTGGTAAAATTGCTGAACAATTCATTACTTTACCATAATTTATTCATGTTAGTAGAGGAAGTAGTGTGAGGGTTTTTGAACACAGGAAATTTTATTGTGCATATTTAAAAACAAAATAATTGGCTGTTTCTAAATGGCTTCTTATGAGGAAGGGCTTATGTCTGATCAACGTAAATGTTTGGGTAGAAAAAAGGCTTTTGTAAAAAAGAATAAGATGCGAGGCATGGTGCTGAATACAAGGCTATTCAGGGCCGAGCCTGAATCTACAGACATCTGTAGTCTATTTAAAGGGAATGTACAGACCTGATGAACACAATTCTGTGAACATGTATTTTCCACCTCGTTTTGGAAATGAACAGAATACCATTTTGTTTATTTTTTAAATATAAATGCAAATATATGTTGATATTGTTTAGCTTGATGACAAGCCAAGTATGTAGTAGTGTTCCTGGTTTCTAGTTGATCTCGTGCTGGTCTGCTTGAATTTGTTTGCGATGTGTTAAAAGTGAAGTTGGCCAATGGTCATTCAGCAAATAAAGCGAGGCTAAAAGGACTTGAAGGACAGGAGAGCCTTCTGCTGGACGCATCTTGGACACTGGCACAAGGATCACATGTGTCACCACGAGCCTTTTGTACTGTACGTATGCCACAGAGTTGTGTAAAGTATAAATGGAAGCACTCTGACAGATGTAATTACAACAGTCATATTATGATTTGACACAGTTGAAATTGAAATTATGTAATATACTGCTAGTGGTGTAATTACATTTGTAAGAGTACTTCTAGGCCTACTTTTAGCTTACAATACAGCTCTGGTATACCATCATGTTTTCTTCAGCGCAAGGACTTCACCGGAAGACAGGAAAAGCCATGCGTTTTGAAATTGCTTTGAAGGACAAAAGTAATGCTGGTTCCTGCAGTGTTTATTTACGGGAAGTGCCAAGATACAGTATGTTATGTACTGTAGGCCACTGTGTCTATAAAGGGGAAAATCTGTTAATGGAGTCCTGTATATATAAATACAATACTTTATTTCAGTTATTTATTTATTTATCTGGGACAATTTATAAAGCTTGCTCCTTATTATAAAATAAAAAAAACTAATGTCAAAAATAATTTGGCATTCATTTCTGACTGGCCCCCTCTGGTTGTGATCAGAGGACTCATGCAGTAATCTACACTTAGCTGAAAGAGGTGGAGATAGTGCTGCACAGTAGATGGCAATCTCCAAGCCAAGGCACAAATGAATAGCGAGTTGAAATGAGTCACTCTTTTAGTAGAGGTTATGAATACAGATGGTAATAATGGCAGACAGTAGAGCCAACAGTTAGCATTAAAAGTGCCCGTTGCCTATTGGGGTCTATTGAATTTCCAGAAATAGACATTTGTACTGTAGCTGGAAAGATACTGTACTTGAGTCATACTAGTAAATATTAGTTGATTACTTTGTAAATATTCATGAAAAGATCCAATTTGGCAATAGGCAGCAGTTTCAATGAGCAGCATAGTTGCAATACCTACTCTGGCCATCATCCTACACAGTGCATCTTTAAACATAATGTGTTGTAAATCATACAGCAGCCTGGTTCTGTTTTTCACACCCAAAGGGGTTAGTGACTAAGCGGCAATATATAAAAATGTACAGCTCTAGGTCTGACTTGATGATCAGCAGAATGCTGAAACAATGTTTGGCAGTTTATCAGATCCGTAACTCCAGCATACCAACAAGCAGTTTGTATGAACAATACATCAATGCTGAAGGTATGACTGGAGGTGCCAACACCTCTTTGCTGCTTAGCTATAAGCAGGATACAGACAGATATTAAATTATGGGGTAAGTGGGGCCAGAGAAATAGGAGGTGGGCCTAGCCCATGCTTAGGATATTCTGAAATACAGCAAGTTAATGTTTACAGTAGATTTCATGACATTGCTTCTGAAACAGACATCAGCTTTTACTTTGATGAATCCAATTCGTACGTGCCACCACTGCTGCTTGAGAAAAATAGGAACATGGCATGATGGGTAATTATTTTACCTGTCAAATGTCCATTATATTAATGGGTGTAATGAAACATTAGATTAATGCATTAAGTGGAAATTAGGCAGTTTTGATAAATCTCTGGTTTCCCCCTTATTGCGCTGCTGCAGCTGATGGTCTCTAGGACACATGGCTCAGTCATGGCCAACACAAGCCTGCCCTCTGGTGGGCCCACATAGAAGTGACCACAAAGCACAACTGCATGTTCCTAGCTGGTGATGTTAGTGGAAAACTCAAGAGAAATAAAGAAAAAGACAGATAGTATTCTTCAGTGTGCTATCATGAAATGGCTTTACTCACTGGTAAAACGTGTTAACATTCTCTTTCAGGGCTTCGTGCTGGCATATACAGTATATCATCCAGCATTATGTTGATCTCCAAAAAGAGCTTAAAACAAGGCACTACTCCACCCCACGCCATCATACCGTTGAATGGTGACTTTTGAACTGAGTACAAAAACCAAGTTAAACTGTTCATGTGCTCTGTGGTACAGTGTGTGCAAGGCTGTATTATTTTCTTTTTTAATAACTACTGAAATAAGAAAGTTTCCCATGCCTTCTGGGTCCGTTTTATGTGAGCTTGGGCACATAGACTATTACATATCTACATCATTTGAAGTATTTTTAATATGGTCAAGCTTTCACTAGCTTTAATTATTGGAGAACTAGAGTAAAACTAGGTAGTCTTCTTCATTACATATCTATCTTGGATAGACATTTTTCATGGTGTTTTACAAGCAACCATGGTAATTCAAAGGCAATTCAATAGCCTACTTTATGAAACTGCTGAGTAATTAATCCTGCAGAATCCTTAATGACTCAGCCTCTCTGGGATTTCCTGTTAGCAGTCAATATATTTATCACTATTCTCCATCTCCCTGGCTGAGTTACCCAGAGCATGACACCGTCCTGCCGCACTGCTCCCTAGGGGTGTCATTAAGGGCTGCCCCCTTGAACCGGTGAGGCATAAATGCAATTTGGTTGTGCTGTGGAGTGCTGTGTCACGACGACAATGGGAGTTGGAGTTTCCCAATGGGCTTTCCCTGCAATTTTCACTAATGTATGGATGTATATCGTTTTGATTTTATTCACAATTTATCAAGGGCCCCAACTTCATTCCAAGTTGGGGTTTGTACTACCCACAGTTTTTCTTTTACCATGTTAGTACATCTACTGCAATCATGAAGCCATTGGTTATGCTATTCAGGTCCACAAACCCACAAATGCAGCACCTTTAAAACCATTTAGAAAAAATATCAAGAACTAACTAAATACATAAATGCTTGAAATGGGTTTTTCGTCCCAGGTACATAAATAATTTCAGAACCACAATTAATGCTATCAGAACAGCAGACTGCTTTTCCTCCCATCACCAGTAGGTGGCATTGCTTTGCCAGAACTTCAGGACAAGGAGCACAAAACTAGTTTCTGCCCATTTAAAGTCATGAATAATCACCGCAGGAAGCAGTTTTTAGACTGCGGTGGTGATGAGATCCCCAATCCTGTCCATTCAGCATCATATGCATTATCAGTATTTAGTGTGTTCAGTTCCCGCCTTTGCCCACAAAGCACAAGACATACCCATACGGGATTACAGTTGTAGTCTGCACTAAGGTGATGTTCAGCCGTTAGATTCTAATGTATGCGGCTGAATCATCTGACATTTGTCAATCATCAGTTTAACCAATTGTTAAACAACATGTTTCTAACCGTTATAAAAATGTTGTTTAACAATGGGTTAAAAAATGACAAATAATGCAACATTCTCAGCCCAGTATGCAATTCTAATTGTATGTGGCTGTGTCATGTTCAATGTTCCTATGACCAATGTTCCCCATCCAGCCCCCATGTTCCCCTCAATGTGACTGTCAGAAGTAAAAACAGACAACTTTTTTTTTACCCACAAAATACTATTTTACTACTTATGAATTATAAATCAATACTGTTAGTTAGCGCATACGTGTTAACAAAAGTGCATGTATAAACATTAAAACAAACAAAAACACACAGCAAAAAACACACGCACACAAAAAAAATGAATATATACAATATTTACAATATTTCTATCACAGGAGAAAAGCGCCGCCAGTCTCCTCCATTTTTGGCCTTCCACTCCTCCAAGGAATACAGACCCTCACCAGCAGACTTGTAATTCCTAAGATGGAATGCAAAAGGGTACGTATGAGTATAGATGGGGCTTTGCACTGTGCACAAATACCCTGCCTGCTCCACTGGCAACAACCAATCATTATGCCGAATCGAACAAACAACGTTCCGATGACAGGTCAAAATAACCTGTTTTGTGAGAAAAGTGGCTTTAAACGCTTCGTTTTGATTCACTACAAGGAACTTAACATGCTAGTCGCTATATTTTTCAACCTCCACTTACCCAACAGTCCTGACCTCCCTTCTCGCCATCAGTTTTCAGAGGGTCTAGTCTTACTAATCCGAAATAGCTTCGCAGAGACACCACCTAAATGACCGTCTAGTGGGAGGACTTATGGGATGCTACATGCTGTACCTCAGAAATAATAAGCAATAGTGTGATTGTCTTCACTTGTCAAGTGATTTGTGAGTCGTGTGCCTGCAAAAATACACATTTATTTAAAATACACTAGGCAAGTCTGCGCAACAGACATGCGACAGACACTTCAGCCTCGATGCGGTGCAACGGTCAGGTTGTTTGCTCACGGTAAAGCTAGATTTATGCTTCGGACGCATAGCCTCTGCTTCCGTCCGTCTTCTGTCGCAAGTTGAATCATCTGTCGTCAGCTGATGTGCGCTGTCTGAGCGTCCCAAATGCCCTCTTTCAAGTGGCTAATAGAATCAGACTTATCACTCAATTTCCTACATGTGGTTTGTATAGGCTTATAATGTGAAAATGGTGTGATTTTAATTGTGTCATCCTCTGATTGGTCTTATATACTAATGTGTTAATCAGAGAGACTGGATAAGATACTCCTGGAATCTCTGTTTTATGTATTTTTCTGGGCAATACATAAATTGCGGTTTGCCACGGACTGCATTTCACGGTTCGGTATGGTGTGTGAATTGTACGGTTTCGGTTTTCGGTGCGGTTTGACCATCCCTAGTGTAAATGTGTGTAAATACACGAAGCTACAAGCTAAGTAACAAACAATGCATCAATTGAACACTCGTGGGACAATGCCTGCGGTTTTACTACCGTAGCTTCCTCCACCGAACACACATCGGCAGAATCAACTGTCTTTACATGCTTGCATTTTCTGCTTGTGAAAACAGTAACCTATGTCAAATACTGATACCAGTGCATTGCCTTTGCAATTTGAGTGAAAATACCTAGCTATCCGGGCTAGAAATCAACATTGCTTAATAATGACCGCAGTGCTTACAATGTAGTGAATCTGACCTTTAGACTGGCTGCTCGCCTTCAGCCTTTGCTCACGTCAAATACGCGAGGTGCATGTTGTAGTCTTGCACAAAATTTGCCGAAATGACGGCAAATTGTTAAAACTCACTGGTACGTGAAATCCAGGGCACATGTCAAACCTCGATCAGTATTTAACTCTTCATTCCAATCAATTCCCTTTCGGGAGTTGTGTTCAGTTTCGTGAGTTGTGACCAGAGGTAGAACATTAGACTAGAGGTGACCCCTCACCCCCTTTCCACGGAAATCTGTGGCAGCCATTATTTGTAGGTAGACCTCAGAAATGGACATGAATGGAGAAGGAGTCTCATCTCTGTCAAAAATGGCTTAATAATGTGAAAATGTCCATCAACAACAAGTATGCAAGGACAATAGTTGAAGTGTGTTGCTAAATATGCACATAATTTTTAAATGCATTTTATTGACTCGTGATTTAAGTTGGAATTTAGCCTGACATTTCAAATCTGCTCTTTGATTAATGAGTTACTTCATATTCACACAGTTTTAGTCCATTTTGTGACAGAGGTAGGCGTGTTCTCCATTGACTTGCAATGACTGAAGGTGTCTACACTACTTAAGCCGAGCATACAATGTGCGATATTTTCACTCGTGGGTCTTAAGCTTCTGCTCACACTGCACGATGGAATTTCACTGTTTAAAAGTTCACAGCTCACGACTCACATCCTCACACTACACGAGCCGACAGTCGGATGTGAGCGAAATGCTTCCACCGTACGACGCGACAGGCATGTTTCCCCAGTCTGCAGAGGAGGTCGTGAGGTGGAGATGAGGTCGCGGTCAACAGCGAATCGCACGGCCCTATTAATTTGTGCACGTGAAGTGTCAAATCGGGTCGTAGCACTGCTTTAACTGTGCGATTTACGCACGAGCCACGACCAGAATTTCAAACCGTTTTGATCTTCTTGCGACCCTGCGATAGCACGATCGTGAGGCGAAATCGCTTGTCGTTACCCCATGTACACTGCACGATGCGAGACTCACGATTGACCTGCGATTGAGCAAGAAATCGGCCCGACTCAAAAAGTCATGCGAGTGCCAAATCGGGGCAAAATCGGAGCAAAAGTCGCACAGTGTAAGTCCAGCTTTACAGAGGATGGGAGGCGCCATGTGCCATTTCCCAGTGCTGTCGCGAATCACCTCTAGTCTAATGTTCTACCTCTATGGTTGTGACCCATGGTGCAGAAGAAGGACGTGACTTCATCACCCCAGAGAACGATGTTGGTAGAACTTACCTGGTGGTGAGGTCCGAAGGGTGCTGCCAGGGTGCTGCTGCCTCGCTGGCCACAGTGTTCATCAGGTCTAGCAGCTCGTTCATCACACCTGCCAACAAATCAGCATTACTCTACCTCAGTGATTCTCAAAGTGTGGTAGAGCTCAGGTGGTCCGCGAGGGGATTTCTGCTTTTCCAAGACAAGCTAGCAGAAAGCTATGTTTGTAACATTATTGCAAAGCTAAACATAGCTCAGGTCTCATTTTCATCACAATAAGAGAGGTTTCTAAATGTGAATAAAAAAATAAGTGATCTGCATTGAAATTTGCGGTGTCCATTTAACACCCATAAACTGTCAATTCAGTTGACAGGTGGTCCCTGAACATTTCTGGGGGAACAAAGTGGTCCTCGGTCTGAAAAAGTTTGGGAAACACCGCTCTACCTGCACGTCATCAGCAATAAAAACTCCTGACTGCAGAGTAAACCCCTAGCAAACATTTATTATCCCCACCTTCGTAAACCCCCATTTACGGTCCGCGAGGCATTCTTATCCAGCCCCCAATATCATTTCAATGTGTCAATGTCAATCATAGAAATTACATTTGAAATACAATTACGCAATATTTTCAGGGGACCAAGTGAAGGTGGGGTCTGTTGTAAAGGTGGCCGCCATCAATATAGGCCTGAAGTGCAGGCGGAAATCCGGGGTTGTGTGCATAGTAGAGCCCTAAGAGGCTGCATGTATTTTTGTTTTTTTAACCATGTTGGTGTAGCAATTAGTGTGAGATGATTAGAGCAGAACGATTACCGCCATGTAGGCCTAGTCGAGATCAAGAAATGACATACAGTAAGTGCACCCATGACAGACCCACCTTTAGGCTTCTCCCTCATGTGCCGCGTGACCGCCTGCATGTATCTGTCCTTTTCCTGTTGCCACTCCTCCGGGTGTTGGAAAACCTTTGGCCTGAAGAACAACCACATGTTTTGGTCAATGAAAAATAATATCCAAGATGGTTTACGTATTGCATTCATGCTTGTGTAACCGTCACACCTCTTGGAGGCAGGAGGGGTGACCCTGCGACCAGCTTTAAAGGGGGATACAGCAGCCACAGAGGTTTCTGCCTTGGGGGGCACGGCCACCACCTCTGACTTGACCTGAAGACAGACAGACAGACAGACAGACAGTTTGTTTGTTTGTTTTCATTTATGGCCAAATACGCAACAGTGGCTATTTCATGGCCAGTACAGGTAATAGAATTCACCTCAAATTAAAAATCAACAATGATATAAATAATTGAATAAATACATTAAATAAGTTTGGTCACATCAATACATTTTAAAAAGTTCAAAACCTTTAAAGGTGGGACCTTATTAAAAATTCCAAAAATAGTGTCTTCTTTAAAAAACTGTTGTCTTTTCCTTCTGAGAGCAGGGCAAGTTAGAATATGCTTAATTGATAAAAGATGTCCGACAGACAGACAGAGACACACACACACACACAGAATTCAACGTCACAGAACTCACACGGAACAAATGTCCATTTTCTTCACTGGGACCACTACTCTATTGAGCCCTATCTTTACACCGTTGCTCCATCCATATATAGTCTGGGGTAATACATCCTATGCAGGGCTCCAAATTAACACCAACCAACCGGCCAAATGCAGGTGAAATTTCAGTTTGGCCCATAGAAAAGACCAACTTACTAGCCACTTCAACCCATTAGTGAGTGTGTGTTTGGCTAGTAATTTACTAGCCATTTTGGCTAGTAATGAAAAAAAGTTAATTTAAAGCCTTGATCCCATGTACAGACATCTCATGTAGCCTACATGGAGAAAATTAGCAAGGAAGACAAAAAAATCCAATACCTGAACATTCAACAAAGTGCTCTCCCAACTATACTCGGTCTCGTCAATACAGAACTGTGTAACCGGGACTACAGAGATGTTGTAGATCTTATCTGCGTCTGGGTCCTTCTGGGGCCTCATAGGAGTGGATATTACAGGGGTGAAGGGCAGGTCCTGAGTAAAGGACCTGGTGATGTACCCCTCATCGCAAGTCTCGACCAACACCGACTCCTTGTCCTTGGCTGACTTTATCGGGCTGAGGCATGCCGTTTCGGCACTGCCCAGGACGGGGCAGCGATCCCCGCCTATTGCTCTGGGGGTTTGAAAGACCGCTTCTTCAAGCACCGGGCTGCTCATTGTAATGTACTGCAACACACCACAAAAAAAGTCCACAGTTATTCGATCACATTTGAGAAATTTTTTGAGAAATTTGTCTGACAAAATAAAAACTGTATAGCAATCTCTGACGCATCTAAAACAGCAAAGATGTAGTTTGCATCACTGCATCCAGTTAAAAATGAAAACTGTTTACATTGTAAGGGGTAAAAAAAAAAAGTCATGAATGATGATCAGAGGCAATTCCTTTATGAGAACAACGGAAGCGGAGCCTCCTGTACGAAATCACAGTGAACAGTGTTATTTTTGAGTAATGCTTTATCCAACTTTAGAACATTGCTATTTCACATCCGGCTCCATAGATATGCATGTGCTCAACTTGATAAAAATCAGGCAGTAATAAGATTCTGCGGTTCATCTAACGTCTGCTTGAAGTTTTTTCCCACTCATGACAACGGTAGTGAGTGGAGTCTCACTGGACTTCAATGGCATACGTGAATATGTGCTTAGTCAATGGCAAAATGCTTAACGCTCATTGGTTATTGCCCAGATATTTTTTTTGATTTGCAGGACCGAGCCTCATTGGGAGTGAAGGGAGAATTTTTTTTTTTTTTTTTACATTTTCGAAACTATGGCGGCCAAATTTAAACTATGGCGGTGCGCCATAGTTTCCTTAATATATGGGAAAGACTGGGTTAATTGCAAAGGAGTCCTTGCCAACTATTGACAATGTCTCGTAAATAATTAAAGATTTGGCTCCCCCTAGTGGTAAGCTGTGCACCCAGTAATGAACAAAGACAACGAAGATAATACATTCAATCATCATTATGTGGCGGAGGTAGGCCTAATGATAATAAAAAATATTATAAAAAATAACATTTCCCTATGAATATAAGGGGAATAATGATTAATTGAACTAGATAATGTGATAGTATAACCAGCTCTCTGTTAGAGATCTACCACATACCGTGTTTATTCCAGAACAGACTGCTGCAAGATTTCTCACAAAGACCTACACTCAAATAATTAACAATATGTGTAGTAAAAAACACCAGCTTTCCAACAAATTTGTTTCAACAAGAGTCCTTTAGTGTGTGGGGCCATTTGTTGCTCAGAACCAATGTAACATGTGTGTCAAAATTGTAATTGACCAGCCTCCCCTGTTTGACAGACTGCCACTGATTGATGAAATACCGGACATCTCACCAGCAGCTTCCAACAAAAAAAATTCTATCACCAACCCGGACCAGCGGCCCCTGCGTCTGTAAAATGGTTTAGTCTATTGCTTATTGTAATAATAAAAAAAAATGAAATGCATTACTATGCACAGCAACGAAATTGTGCCAGACCATGTTGGGGCGAAATGGTACCTAGGACCAGTGACTACTAGCCTGGCGACGCCATGCTACTCCACCCAAAGATTTTGGCTCCGCACTAACTACATCAGTCGGCTTTTCGCCCAGGCTAAAATAGAACCTACACCGCCTGTAGTCTGTCTCGCGAGGGCAATGCGGTCCTGGTACATTCAAATACAAAAGGTGAAACACCAATTACTTCAAAATGTATAAAAAAAAACGTAGTGCATCTTCATCACCAGCAACTAGCAAGGCTTCAGATTGTAACGATCTGGCCTCAACACAAGGCTGACATAGGCCTACTTTTCTATAAAATAGCAAGCTAATCGGGTAGCTGCTAATTGGTAGCTTGTTTAGCTATAAGCTGGTGATGGAAAATATGCCTGAATTGGTAAACAACTCATCGTGTATATACCAGACAAAACTACCTTCATGGACAAACGTCATCCTACACTGTTAGGATGTTCATCTTCCACAAGCAATGGTTTAGAAAAGGTGTTTTGGAATTTGGGGACCATTTTCTTTCACAAAATTCCATGACACGAGCGCTTATGTCCATAAATGAACCAGAACCGTTTTTCACAAACATCGTCTGTTTAGGGTTTAAATGGTCGTTGTACTACTATGCAATTATAATTATTTGTATTTTTACATAATTTGATCTTGTTCAACGTTAAAATACTTACTCGTCTGTGGTTCTCTGTACCATGCGACCAAGAATGGAATGAATTGGTTAGCATGAATGGATGGCTAACTAATAAGCGCCAAGTTCAAAGGTCAAGGGTCAACACAGATTTATCACAACATTTTTTTTCAAAGTTTAGACCATAGACATAGATTAACCTGTCTATGGTTTAGACTCTCTTAAAAAAAAAACCCTCACTGGTGACGAATGCTGCGCAATGTTATTCTGCTACAACAATCAATAAAATAAAATATGACAGCAAAAAGTGGTTCTAGCAGAGACAGTTTAGATCCCATCAAAATCTCTGGTTCTAGCATTAAGTAGCCCATTATTAACTAAGGGAGAGCAGAATACTATAGGCCTACTTGCATGCACTGCTTGAGTGTTTATTTTCCACATAAAACTTCAATGATACATACCTGTATATTAACATTTTGTATTCGCTCATCTGCCTTAAACACCATTCCTACCCATCGACCTATGGTTCAATATGATATCGTTCAACCTTTTGCAACTATCACAACTTCAACTCATCTGGGAGGGCTATCCACAAGGTTGAGGACTTGAGGTGTGTTTTGCACATCATCACCTCAGCATCCGCTGATGCCTCTCAGTCAGTTTACAGTTTACGCTTCCGATTTTTTAAATAATAAAGCTGGCAGTTGAATGTGGAATACTTAATAGGGCATGACTGCATTTGTTGCACATGGCCTAGGCCCTATGTCAGTTCCACACTGGAGTTCACTGAACCCCTGAGAGTGGCACAGTCTTTGACAAATGTATCTATAGACAGTCTGTCTGCCTAAGTGCCTACACATTTGGCAAGTGATTAGGACACCTTTCTTATCATTTGGATGGGTAAGCAAATACATCTGGTATAGTGTAGTGTATAATCTCATCATAACTAAGCAAAATGTTGTAAATTTAAGTCACTGTGTCACTGTACTCAGTGTGTGTGTGTGTTGCGATCCGATAAGTAGGCTAGTTCTATATTCTATTGCATGTGAAAAGAGCGGTCGTCTTCAGTATCAAACAACCAGACATGTGCTTGTTGTGTTATTGTTATTCCACAGTTTGTATGTGCACATATTTGTTTGTTTGTAGTATCCATGCATGCATGTGTGCGAGTGTGAAATGACCAAGTCAATGTCTTGGTCTAGGGGCACTTTATTTTCTTATCGGTTCCTGACCAGAAAGCTGAGGCAGACTTCGGGACACACACACCATTCCAATGTGCACAAAAATGAAGCAGCCATGCCATAACTTTGATATCACAGTTTATTCAGTTCAGAGGGTATAACATGTTATGGTCAGAAATGTGATACATTTTTTTAAACGTAACAAAATGTCTTAAGACTAACACTGAATACTTTGTGTTTGAATGTAAACTTCTCTGATCAAAATCTTCTCAAAAATCTTGACAAGACGTTCAAGAGAGAGAGAGTGTTTGATTAGCAAAGTGTGGTTCGGCTGATAACTGTGAAAGCAAAAGTCAGGTAGCATGACACCCGCAATCCCTCAACCAGTCAAGAAACCAACATTACAGTTTAAGATGCTGTGAAGCTTCCCACACAAGTTAATCGATTGCATCTTCCAAAGACACGGCACCTCTGTGTTCAGATTCCCACTCGTTTGATGATGGCTGAAAGAAATCAAATCAATCTGCCGATCAATAAATTCAGCCGAAAAAAAAATAAAAAAAAATGAGTCACACATTTCTTAGTCAAAACTTCCAAGACAGTGAGTATGGAGAGCTAAGACGAGGAACCCATGATGAACTATATAAAAAAGAGGCGGGAAGGGAGGGAGTGCAAAAATATTCCTTGTAGAAAAAATAAGGTTATCTTCCAACATATAAACTATAGTTATCCTTTATCTTTTCCTTTTTTATCTCCATGTTTACTGACCCCCGTCTTATGTTGCAGCAAGCCATACTTGGCACTGACCATAGGTTTGTTTCAACATTTTCTGAAGTCCTTACAAGATAAGAACATATTTTTGTTTTGGTCAGTCAGTTAGGTTTTTTTTTCTGAGCTTAGTTCAAAAATTAGTTATTAATCTTTTGCCATTGGTTTTGGCTACTAAGAGGCCGCCCTCGAGTCCACAAATGCAAAATGCCACATGAATACAAACCCTTTAACCAAAAACAGTGAGCAAGCCAGCTACTGTAGCTAGCACGCACGCACGCACGCACGCAGGCAGGCAGGCACACACACACACACACACACACACACACACACACACACACACACACACACACACACACACACACACACACACACACACACACACACACACACACACACACACACACACACACACACACACAAACAGTCTACACACCTGGAAGGATGTGCAGACTTGGACCTTGGCAGCAACTACTAGAGTCTCTCAAATCCACCTAAACCAATTGTAGCATAACTGATAAATTATAATACATTTAAGCCTTGTCATATATATATATATAAAGTGTTTACACAAATACATAAGTACATACAAACACAAATGAAAAAAACAATCTTCACTTGACAGACACAAATAAAAACAGAAAAGTAACTTGGTGTATGTAACAAAGGCAGGGGAAAACTTAAAAAAAAAACATAATAGGTAAAGAATAGACAATAAAAAAAGAAAATGAACATCAGTTGTATTGCTTTGCTTTGGTTCAAGTTCTGGAGGTGGACAGTCTGTTCAGGTCAAACTCCTTGAGTCCAAGGTGCTTCCAACAAGAGCCTCTAGGTGGCACTAGCCCCAAAGATCTTCTCTGTTCAAGCAGCGAGCCCCTCCCCTCCCCTCCTCTCCTCTCCTCTCCTCTTCCCTCCTCCTCTTCTCTCCTCTGTCAGCGCTCTCCCTTTTTGTTTCCGAGGCCTCAGAAGCCAAAGGTGTCCTCTCCGTCCGCCTGTTCCGTGTGGCCAGGCGACAGGCACTCCTCCGCCTGCAGGTCCAGGGGGCTTACCCCAATGTCCAAGACCTGGGGGTTAGTGCGAGACTCAGCGAGTCTACAGAGGAAACAATAGAGAACACTCATTAGTATGCTACAGTGACAAGGCAGACAGTAGCCTAATAACTAAATCCTAAAGAGGCATAACATAAAACATGGCTATAGCAGGGATCTGAAAAAAGCATTCCTGAAGTAAGTGAAGACATTGATAGTATTGCACAATGCTTGGGTGGTTATCCAAATCATATAGCTGCTATGTATTATAGCACATAACTTGAACTTCTGATTCATAATGAAAATGAGTGTGGGCAACGTGTACAGGCAACTAGCAGTTCTAATGGCAACAAACAGGGTCTACGATGGCTACAGCATGTAGACAAGAACAAGATGGTACACAAACTCACTCTGCTTCTGCTAATGACACAAGCACGCACACGTGCACATGCACACACACACATGCATGCACACTTGTGTGCACACACACTTGTGGGCACGCGCACACACACACGAAAAGGCACGCAAACCGACAGGCACACACACACACCATTCCTATCGATCTACCGTAGACTCATTCACTCACTCAGAGATGAGGCGGCAGTGGACAAATGGCTGAAAGTGTGATGCAAAGGAGGGAGGAACAAAACATCACATATATGACAGCATTTAGACATGAGGTACTCAATTTCCAATGTAATGAAAAGAACCGCACACAGGTGAGCTCCCATTTACTCCATTTTATTCTTGTGTGACGTTTCAAGAATAAAATGGAGTAAATGGGAGCTCACCGGTGTGTGGTTCTTTTCATTACCTTGAACTTCACGTTTTTGAACCTGCACCCGAAAAAAAGTATTTGTATGTGCGTGAGATTGGAATTGGACTCAATTGCCAATGAACATGCTAGATATGTGGATTGGGAGGAGGTGTGTGGGCCCAGGGTGTGGTTGGGTAGACCACTTCCATTAAAAGACCAGTTCAGTGAATTTCAACATGCAGTTGTAATGCTCATACTGCCCTGGACTTGTCAGTACCTGAGTTTTTTTCGAGTCTTTTCCGAGATCTTGGTCATTGTAATGGGGGCAGCGCTTTGTTTACATTTCAAAAAATCATTTTTATTTATTCCCCAAAACATCCGCAAGGTTATACAACATCAGCAGACAACTAGCAAACAGCGGTACCTTTGGGGAAAATATTTGGAGTAGGCCTATGTTATTTTTTTTTTAAATGTAAACAAACGCTGCCCCCATTAGAATAGCTCCTATCTCGGAAAGGGCTTAGCCGAAAAATGTGGCATCACCGGGTACTGACAAGCCAAGGTTAGCGTGAGCAATACAACAGCATATTGAAATTGACTGAACTGGTCCTTTAATTTTCCTGGGATTAAATCATCAGTTGAAATGAAGGCTTGTCTTTTTATGTTACTCAATTCGAGGCTCATTTCATTCGATCCCACTCCCAGGCTGGAGATGCAAATCTTGTGTCAGGTTCACAGCCATGACTGACAGACGAACTGATTGAGAGGGGTGGTGGACAACAAGGGGGCAAAACACCATGACGTCACTAATCTATGTGATCGACAGCCAAACGATGCTCTGGTGGTGACAAGACAACAGAGGATGGTGAAAATGGGCCAGGGGTGGTGATGGTGGTGCTACAAAAGCACTAGATGGATTTAAGACAAACAGGTGGAGAACAGGGAAATGGCACTACAGTACAGGACGTCGGCAATGGGCTCCTTTGTGCGAAGGGTCTTTACCTGTGGATGATTCAAAACTATCCAGACTGCGGCTACAGGAGCACAAGCAAAGAGGAGAGTTTAAGAGTTGTTTCCAGATTACACACACATTTTGTACATGCATCAATATTTTTTGTTCAACATACAGACTTGAAACATCTGCTCATATGTTGACGAGATGGGGGGAAAAAACATGAATTGATTACTAGATCAATAATTTTCCTCTATTAACGTAGTGTAGGTCTGACATTAACTTGAAACGCACCCATTTAGACAGTACATCCAGTCACGTTATAGCACTGGATCTACACCAGGGGGTGCTAGAACATTATACTGCACGTATTTCCTGTCACATTTAAGTGATGAATTCTAAAGTCACAGGGCTAATGTTCTGCCACAACAACACAGTGCGTCTGACAACGAGATCAGTGCTAAGGTCAGAGAGGCTAATGCCGAGGGCCTTCACCCAGAGGCCCAGACAGGAAGTGAATTCCACTGACTCAGGCCAGTAGTGTTGACCTCTGACCCCCAGCACCCCACAGGGCCCAGGGCAGATCATTTCTCCACAGCCTCTCTCTCTCTCGCCACAGTCCTGCTGAACTGCTTGCACAAACCAAAAGAAGAGAGATCAATAGGGTCTAATTTATGCCAAACAAGTGTTTCTCTGGCCAAGGCTATTTAAAAGGAGACAGTCGATAACTGTACCTGGTGTCTGATTTCTATCTAGTCAGTCCTCACTATCGTCTTGTGCAACTCAACATCAATGAGCATCTCCAGACTGCCATTTTTTTTTTAAAGACTAGATCACGGAAAGGAGTGGTCAGCTTTATCCATCCATCTCTAGCTGCAAACGGATTTTGTAGGATGTTTATACAAATATTTAAATTTACATTTTAGAATCATAGACATTTTCTGACTTTGACATGACCGTAACCGTGCAGAGATCTGTATGGGTTACAGCCCAGTCTATTACTCTCACGTTTTTGACATAGTGAGTACTGGAAAACGGGTTGCTTATGCCCTTTCTGGCTTATGAACCTTCACCAAGTTGCCAGGCAACGTAATTGGCAATTATTTCATATGAAAATCAGGAGTTAAACATTTGCCTGTGGTTGATGCAAGTTCCTCTGATTAAATAATGTCGCCCCATATCAGTGACATGGTATAGTGCCCAGTAACACCTTGTCCAAACATCGGTCTTCATAATCTTCAATGTTGATCCTTACCCTGTCCTGACACTGAGGAAGTCCACTTAGGAAATGTTCTCTTTTATTTATCAACCGTGTTTGTTAAAGCAAAATGGACGATACGGTCAAAAAACTTGTTTGCCAAATAATTCTACATAGTGTGCACTACACTGGTGACAAGTATTGCGCTCAGCATGGGGTCTCTCTCCCCTCCCCAGTCAGCTCGCACCTCACTCACTCACAGGCAGACCTAGAGTGCATTCCAATATGCAGACTTGCGTCCTACACTTGTGCTTGTGGCCTTAAGTTTTGCTGATGCCCCGCCTCCATGGAGAAAACAATTCAGTGTTCCCCGCTGTCAGCCTGGCCACAACAATTTTTGGGGGGCTATTCTTCATTCACCATCCAGTTTGCAATGGCGAAAATGACTTTACAACTGAGCTTTTGCAAGACATTGAAATATAAAGCTTTTGTCAGTGATGTCATCACCACCTATTACTTCCTGGTACGAGGCCACAAGCACAAGTGGAGGACGCAAGGTCACATATTGGAACGCACTCCCAGGCAGACATAGGCAGCCCAGCTTCCCCTCCAGCAGCCCCGATGCCTTAATCAGCAGCACTGGGGGATTAACGAGCTACTGTGTAATTACTCAGACTAATCATCAGCTGATAGGGCCACCACACACCCAGCCACACGCTTTGTCATTGCAGCTGGGTGACAATAAGTACACTCCTTTTCAACCGTGTGGTGTGTGTGTGTGCGCGTTTCCCCAAAACGTGCAGTGTGAGCTCCGTAATTTCTCTAATGAGGTCTCGTTAATTTGACTATGCTATACTCTCATTGTGTGCTTTAAGTGCCTCAGTACTTGTTGCGCTCATGTTTTTGTCGGCTTCCTTTCACCCACCGTTTCAACCATATCACCACCAGAATTCACACGTCTGTCCTGCTCCCCGCGCTGCATGGCTTTGCACCTGGCTTTTTCAATACACAGGCTCGTTACCAATTTACTGCCATCTTTAGTGGCTTATTTCTCTGTTGAAGAATGAAAAGGGGGTAGCCAATAACCCTTGGGTGTCGTGTTTTGTTTAAAACGCCAATTCATTGGTCTTAAAGCACCCGCATATGGCACAAGAAAGGTTATCTTGCATCGTAAAATAGGCCCACACACGCTACAGAATGCCACACACGGGTCCCATAATTGCTACACTAGCTTTGATGGTTGATGATATTCTAACCACAACAAAAGTCAGCTGTAGCACTGCAATGGCTACGGTTACATGGTGTTTTTAATTCCGAATTAATAATTCCGAATTAAACAGTTCCGTCGAGTTTACTTTGATCTTTCCTTTGATTCTGAATGAAGAGGTGTTTACATGACGTTTTCAAAGTGGAATTAAGCTTTATTCAGAATTAAAGTCAGTTAGTTCCGAATTAAATGTCTCATGTAAACGTAGCAAATGTGTGTTTCAGCACGGCCACCAAGGGGTGTCTCTCCTGCACACATTGCATCAGTTAAGAGTTACTATCCAAGAATATCAGGCTGTACTTTAACAACAGAGTTCCAACGTCACTCATCTTGCAGTACTATAACGTAAGCAAATGACCCGTTTCGTCTAAATTTCCTATGCTTACTGCAAATGAAAAGAAACTTTGCTGACTCTTTTCCGTTGAGAAAGGAGAAAAAAAAAATTGGGGAGTAATTATGCATCTCGATTTTTCTTAACGTTTTTTCCTGCATCTTGATAAGATGTAATGTAAAACAAAGACAAACACTGAAACCTGGGTGTTTCATGAACTGGCGCCTTGCACATTGTTCTGTGACCTTTAATGCCAGCCGTAGTGGCATAAGGAAAGCCAAACTTTCAGCACTCACAAGGGTCATCAACTGACTGGCCCAGTATAGTTTGCGTTTGTGTTCTTACTGAAGTAATGCAGCCAGAGATAGCAGCCCAAGAAGAGGATGCAGTATGAGGGGTCTTACACACCAAGGCGGTAAAGCGTCGCGGAACGCAGCGGTTTTTACCGGCGTCGGTGAAAATACATTGAAACCTATCTGTCCTTACACACCAACCGGCGGTAGTCGGGCGTCAGCGGCGCGGGAGCCGGCTCCGCGCCGCGCTGCATTTGGAAAATAGAACTCGAGCGTATTTTTCACGCCGACGACCGGCGGTAGTAGCATGCTAGCTTTGTCTGTGGGGAGGGTTTTGAACAGGACTGGCCGCGCACGCCGACGCTGTCAGTGTGAAAGGCAGAGAAAAACACGCCGGTCGAAACTAAGCAGAAAGACCGCGTTCGTCCCGTGCCGGTTCCGTTCCGCCTTGGTATGTTTTGGCCCTGAGGGTTTATCAGCAAAGTCTTTAATTTTGCTGCCATCTACAGCACTGTATCTGAGGAAGAAGGCAATTCTAGCTGCCTCATTTGCATAAAGTTAAAACATTCCACCATTTCTGCAGATGTGCTCATTTCACACCTCGCCTTGGGGTAAATAATTCAGTTTCACATTTCTACTGTTCTTCAAGATTCAAGGATTTTATTGTTATCGTCAATGAAGAAGACAACGAAATTGTGGGTGGAGCAACAGCACAGAGTAGTTTCAAGTATGGCCTAATAGTAGCCAAAAGTAGTAGTCCAATATAAATCCATATAAATCCAAATAAAAGTATGTTATAAAGTATAATAATACATTTACAGTAATAATAAAGTAATAATATGAGTATTAATAAATGAATGACGTAAATCAATCAATAAATGAGATCCCCCCTCCCCACAACTCAAGGTTGACTTTGGCAGCACAGCAACCAAAGAATCTCAACACCAGCATATATCATTGGACCAAATGGGTCTAGTTAGCAGAAAATTACAAATTGAATGTGAAGGAGACCATTTTTGTGTCTCCCTAGTGTTGAAAAGCTTGTGTTGTGTATAATTAAAACATCTAAATGATGCACATATGAAATCATTCCATAACTAGTTAGCATCTCAAAGTGGTGTATTGCTGTATAGACCTTTAAAAGCATCAACAAGCCTTTTCAATCCGAGCATCCCCACATGTAAAGCTGGCAGATTATACATGGCATTAACTGTAAAACTTTACCAGGAAAGACCAAAAGCCAGATCTTTCTCAAGAGAGAGAATTCAACACTTTTTACCTCCCAAAGGATGGAAAGAGGAAATCAGCGGCCTTCCAGGTGCTTTCCGAAGAGGTTTAATATTCAATCAAACTGCGCTCGTCATTGGCAGAGCCAACAGTGACGTGAACCAAATTAGTAGTGGTGTGACTGAACAAGGCGTCCTATGGAAACCACACATCACCGCCACCATGGAAAGTGCAAACAGGCGGGCAGGGCGAGCCCTCAGGTAGTTTTACAACCATGATGATGTGGGCAGGGAAGTCGACAAGGGGGACGAACAGGTCACTTGTCCCGGGCCCAGGGATAGAGGGGGCCCAGAATAGGGTCCTCATTGCATTGCAGTTATTGGGTCTGGGGCCCTTTTAGATAACTTTGTCCTGGGCCCAGCCAAAGCTGTCAGCGGCCCTGGACGTGGTTACCGTGTGCTTTGCACATACATCCTACTGCTGCAATATTTCTCCTGAAGGGCTCCATAAAAGCAATGGCCCAAAAGTTTGCCACGTCCCTTGGGGGAAGCCTGGTAAATATTTAACTGTTTATGATCCAAACACTCGCTACACGAAATCAGCATGAGTACTGTAAGCGCGCTGTCAACAGCGAAACTTTTAATGAATAAATTACATGTTTACTTCAGAGGAACGTCTACATGAACGGTGCGTGTGTGTGTGTGTGCGTGTGTGCGTGTGTGTGTGTGTGTGTGTGTGTGTGTGTGTGTGTGTGTGTGCGTGTGTGCGTGTGTGCGTGCGTGCGTGCGTGCGTGCGTGTGTGTGAGCATGCATGCATTTATGTGAGCCAAGGGAAATGCAAACTCTGGTGTTTATGTCCAACATTAAACTTAAAAAATCTAAAGATTCCAGAACTGGTAAAGAACTACTGTACCAACATTAAATCATGCTGTGCAGTGAGCAAGAACAAAAGTAAACTGTACAACACTACAACCATTCTCCTTAGAGATGACGTTTAACAACTTGTTACATCTTTTAAAGGCCAACTTCCGATAAAACTCAGTTTTACTCACTCCTTTCGAAGATCGGACGGTCACCCCAAGTTAAACTCACTTGCAAGGCTCTCATAGCGGTGCGTCAACTCTCCTGGCTGTGTTTTCCCGGTGTTTCTCAATTGACATAAATAATGCAGAGAAACGAGCGAATCACGAAAGCCCTTCTGTGTTTCGTCACGTCGAAAGAAGGCGTTGGCCACAAAGGTTTATGTCGACCCATTTTTCTAAAAACATGTCGAGTAATTTTTTTCTGCTTGTTTTCAATACAAGCAACGTCTGGTGGTCCGAAATCTGGCTTAGCTTAGCTATCAGCTGGTTGCTACTCTCAGGTACACACACAGCACAAAGCCTCATCCATAGAGCAAGCCCACTGTGGTTGCTCCGTGCCTGCAGCTCGCCTAGGGGTCGCTGTCGAAAGAGCACAGCCCTGAATGGAGCATGCACGCCTCCGTTGGCGCCCCTATAGTGCAGTACCACCCGGGGAAGTGGCGACTCTGTTTCCCATTACATTCTCTCCAAGAACTGGAGGACTGAGCCAATCAGAGACGCGTTTCTTCGAGAGCAGGAGGAGTGAGCCAATCAGAGACGCATTTCCACGAGAAACACGGAACACTCTCTCGTTTCTCCACAAGCCACCTTGCCAGCTTGCAAAAACGTCTTGAAACAAAGCAACCAGAACGTTTTTTAAAACATGACCAACGCGTAACACATTCAATAACAATTGGGAACACGGCAATATTAATTAAATGACGTTGAGAGGCCATCTTTAAGAGGAGTTATGGACCGTCTATCGGTAATGACAGTTTGACAACTGTAACAGAATTTTGACATTCCAGTTTCTAACTAAGAAAGACTTAAAAAGACATAGGGTGTAAGTCAAATGTTCTATCAAACACCTTCCTTGGTGGAGGTCTGCACTCTCAGTGCATCTAGTTAAATTTAAGACAATCCATATCAAAAACAAAAACTGAGCCTACTGTACTGTTACTTACTTAATGGGTCATCAAGCAACGTCCTTACCATTATACAGGCGGTGTGAACTGTATTACGGTATTAGGAATAGAGGCTTATAATTACTACAGTAAATGCTTTTCAGGATGAAGAGGCTTGCAAGTACGGATGTGTGTGAGCGTGTGTGCGTTCCAATATGCGACCTTGCGTCCTCCACTTGTGCTTGTGGCCTTGTACCAGAAAATAATATGTCATGATGACATCACTGATAACAGTATTATATTTCAATATCTCGCAAAAGCTGAATTGTAAAGTCATTTTCTCATTTGCAAACTGGATGGTGAATTCCCAAAAATTGTTGTGGCAAGGCTGACAGCGGGGAGACTTTATTGTTTTCTCCACAGAGGAGGGGCCAGGAGGCGGGGTGAGGCCACAAGCACAAGTGGGGGACGGTAGGTCGCATATTGGAACGCACCCAGTGTCTACTCAGTAGTAAGTCATCATAAAGGGTGTGGTGCATTGGCACAGACTATACCAAAACCACATGGCCTCCCAGCAAGGGGAAAGGGAGGGAGACTAAGAGTGTGTGTGTGTGTGTGTGTGTGTGTGTGTGTGTGTGTGTGTGTGTGTGTGTGTGTGTGTGTGTGTGTGTGTGTGCGCGCGTGCGCGTGTGTGTGTGTGCGCGTGCGCGTGTGTGTGCGCGTGTGTGTGTGCGCGCGTGTGTGTGCGCGTGTGTGTGCGTGTGCGTGGTGTCTTCCTGGGTGGAGACTCTGGTCTCTGGAGGGTGTTCAATTCCCTGTTCCGTTTGCTACAATACGCCTTCAGTGATGCAATTATGGAGCAAGGGTGAGTGAACTGCAGTGGTGAAAAATACTATTCACACACATGCAGAGAAAAACACTGACCTTGAAAACGCCTCATCCAGTCCATCTTCAAGCTCCTGTGAACACAATACAGAAAATAATTACAGAGTGAAAAGATGGAGTGACTGAAAAGGGCATGTGTAGTATAGTAGTATGGGGGCAACAAAGAAAGAAAGGGAGCGAGAGAAACATTGTGTTGTATGTGAGTGTGTATAATGGAGAGAGAGAGAGAGAGAGAGAGAGAGAGAGAGAGAGAGAGAGAGAGAGAGAGAGAGAGAGAGAGAGAGAGAGACTGATAGAAATAGAGAGAAACAGAGGGAGTCAGAGACAGATACAGTATATCACGAAAGTGAATACACTCCTCACAGTTTTTCAGATTTTTGAGTTTATCTTTTCATAGGAAAGCATTACAGAAATTTCACTTTGACACAATGATTAGTGACTTTTTAACAACCTATTCAACTGCTTAAATTTCTTGTTCACTCGGAAAAAAAACATGGTAGTGGGACTGACATGGTTTGGGGATGCATGGATGCTGTCAACATTGGTAATCTGAAATACACCTAAAAGAAACATGCATGTCAACATGCACTGTGACTACTGAAGCAGATCATGATATTCTCCATAGGATTGCATTCAAATATCACACCAATCTACTTAAGCCAGTTGCAGACTCAAAATGTAAAAGTTCAATGCAAAGAAAGGTTGAAACGCACACTGATGACCTCCCTTTTCATCCCTTTTCATTTCGTTTCATTTCGAGACGATTCGAGCAAACACAGCCCCTTCTCTACCGGATTTTAATCTGGGGTGTACTCACTTTTGTAAGTACATGTTCAAACATTAATGGCTGGATTTTGTTTTTTTCTGAGTGAACAAGAAATTTAAGCGGTTAAATATGTTGTTAAAAGGTCACTAATCATTGTGTCAAAGTGAAATTTCTGTAATGCTTTCCTATGAAAAGATATACTCACAAATCTGAAAAACTGTGAGGGGTGTATTCACTTTCGTGATATACTGTAGGGGGAGACAGAGTGAAAGAGAGAGAGAGAGAGAGAGAGAGAGAGAGAGAGAGAGAGAGAGAGAGAGAGAGAGAGAGAGAGAGAGAGAGACAGAGAGAGAGACAGAGACAGAGACAGAGAGAGTGAGTGACAGAGATAGAGAGAAACAGAGGGAGTCCGAGACAGACAGGGAGAGCTTGTTATTCACAGTAGGTCTTGGACCTGTTGCCCCTCTCTTGGCATGGCACTCAGGTGTAAGATGAAAATTCCTCTCTCGTTTCCACGGAGACAGAGGAGACTAAACGGGCCTGCTGCAGTGTGGCGGGTCTTTAACAACGGGGGGCCACCTGGGAAACCAATCTAATCTGACCAGCCCAACACACACACACAGGTGGGGCTGGCTTTACATTCCACTGCCATGACTACAAGACCCTGCTATTCACTACCTATCGCCTATTAATAATGGACCACCATCAACAGATATGGACCCTTACTGAGTCTATCCAATGCCTAGACGCAGGGAAACAATGTTATCTTATTTAGCCGTACAAAAGGCAACCACATGCCTTCTGTTACTTATGCCAGCCCATTGTGTGTGTGTGTGTGTGTGTGTGTGTGTGTGTGTGTGTGTGTGTGTGTGCGTGTGCGTGTGCGTGTGCGTGTGCGTGTGCGTGTGTGTGTGTGTGTGTGTGTGTGCACCCCTCTGACTCCTTGACATTTCTGACGCTGGTGCACAAATGCCAGCCAGGCGTCTGATGGCGTTCCCATGCAGAGAGAACTCTCAGGTCCTGGTTTCTCCTCAGTCAGAGGCAGACTTTACATTGGGCAAACCAAGGCAATTGCCTAGGGCCCCGAGTCTGACCAAATCTGCCCTCTATAGGGGCCCCAAGTGTCACACCAAAAAATATGATAGAAGATATATGAGACAAAAACACTAAAATAGCACCCTCACTCCTTCCATGCCAATTGTTGGCGTGTTTAAAGAATGACTTTTGAGGGCCACATGTTTATATTTCGCCTAGGGCAACAAAAAGGCTAGATCCACCCCTGTCCTCCGTTATGGATTATTAATAACCAGAAGGCCTGGCTTCCTCTCTGCGTCGCTCAGCTGTGTTGATCCTGGCTGACCCCAATGCAACACACACTGCAGTATTGAAGCGGAGCTCCTCCAAAGCCCACCACGCACCATCGTTTATGGTTCATACCGTACATAACATAAGCCCTGCCATCAAACACTGGGGAGAATCTCTGGTTGTCGATGAGATGACGTGCAAAAGCAACTGAAGTGCAAGAGAAACAGCACAACTCAAAATTAGACATCCACACGCAACATTACTCCAGATTTTTTTTAAATGCATCAAGTCTGGTAATTATATCTGTCCAGGTATAATACACACGCACGTGAACACGCACGCAGTAAGGATATGATCTAAACCACCGCAAGAAGAACCCGTCCTCAATCGAACCACACTGCTGGATCTCATGCAAATTACATGTTATACAGAAGTTTCACCTTTGCTCAGTTCCTCCACTGGCCTGAATTATATGCTTATATCAACAGGCCAATTTATGGTTATTACTAAGCAAACATGCTCTCCTTGTCATTGTCTATGGAAGATATTACTAGCTCTCTGTGGACGCAGCTCTCCAATGGACAAACCTGCACAGCTGCAGTGTACATGTGGCATAACGTTTCCCTTTATCTTTTTTTCTAGCATAGGACACTCCATACACGCACAATTGATATCTCTGAACATGTCCTAGAAATAAAGCGTATCATGGCTTAAATGTATTGGTGCATCTCAGCAGCACTAAGCAATTGACTTTCGTAAACATTTCATTACACTGTATTACATTACCCTTAGCTGACGCTTCTTAGCCAAAGCGACTGATAATTATTTTACAGGGTATTGGCTTCAGTCCCTGGAGCAGTGTGGGGTCAGGTCAGGTGCCTTGCTCAAGGGCACTTTAGCCATGGCTGGAGGTGTAGGGAGATGTGAGGTCCGTTGGGAGTCAAGACCCGCACCCCTCTGATTTGAAGTCCTAACCATTAGACCCAAAAACCCTGCTCTAACCAACATTCCATTTAGTTCACTTCAGAGTACAGCTGTGTGAACACCGCCATGTCTTGGGCCTCAGATTTGAAACTAGAGATAGCGAGAACAAACGGGCGAGTGAGTGAGTGAGTGTGCACATCACCACATCACATCGCCCGTCAATGCTCATGTCGCATCCTGATTCCCAGAACGGCGAGTGCAGCAGATTCACTGGCGGCAGCCCTCCTGCCTCTCCCGTCTTCCCGCGTGTGTTCTGCTGAGCAGGCTGTCACCAAGACATCTGCAGGTGTCAGCCCTCATCCTGTAAGACGGCCATGGTACACGAGGCCCCCGCTAGCTCTATGATGTTCTATTCATGCTCCACATGCCCACCTGTCATCACCTATGATGCAACACCGATAAAATATCCAGATGTGACGCAACGAGGTCAAATAAATAAGCCAAACAAAATAAAAACACAGCGAGGGGGCTTCTGCGTAGTGTGAATATGAATCAATTTTTTTCCCCTTTCATGCGTTCAACAATATCCAGCACCTCTAAACACGATCAAGTATACCATAGTGACTTGTCGGTAGCGAATGAAACGGTAGCAACATGTTTCCCTTATCAGACATGAGTAGCCATGCAGGAGCCCCACTGAGTAGGTGCTCCCCTTTAATAAGGCTTAGCCATGATGCCACTCAGCTTTTGGGTTACTGTAAAAGTCAATGAGCAGAGGCTGCAAATAAGCATAACGGGGAAAAGCATTCACTTTACACAAAGTGAAACAGTTTACCGGCAGCTACGTAGCAGTGATACAACACTTGTAAAACAAGAGACCATTGATCAGGTAATGACGATTCATGGAAGTAGTTTTCCAGGATCCATGCAACCTCAGTTGTACGCCCCTTTAGGAGACCAGCGGAGGTTGAGAAGGAATGGAGTTCCCTTGGCGCTATAGATGGCGGCAGCGTCCATAGTACAGCCACCATATGCAAGCTGCAGATTCAAAACTCCTCATGGTTACACTTAGGGGAAAAGGGCATTGGTTACATTCCCTGCAGCAAAGTGAGGTTAAGTGCTTTGCTGAAAGGCCACTTGAGCCATGGATGACATGGGGTTCAAACCTGCAACCTTCCGACTGCAAGACTAGCTCATTAGTCAATAGGCCACAACGGCTGCCCCTTATACAGTACATGTAACCAGGCTAAAACCACCACCTATCCCTCAGGAGCCAAACCCCAACCTTGGGTTACCGATCAATGAGCAGATCAATATATCTAGATGTGCACATTATGGGGGAGTTTGCACAAAGTGAAATAGTCAGATATATCAAAATATGCCACAGAAGACTTTTGCTGCATATAGCA
>NC_085875.1:34307192-34312192 GCF_034702125.1 Engraulis encrasicolus
TTGTGTACAACTGTGAGATTGTGTATTGTGCTCAACTGTGTACAAGTGTGTGTGCTTGACTATGTATGAGGGTGGGTGTACAGTGTACAGTGTGCGTGTGTGTGTGTACTGTACGTGTGTGTAAGCATTGCAATATGCAAAGGATCGTATTTCAGACATTCAGTTTCTGACAGGAAGCTTTGGCAAACAATACCCCTCATTCCTTAGAAGAGAGTCTGTCTAAGACACACACACACACACTGCAGTCTGTGTACACACCTCTCGCTCGCTCGCACACACACACACACACACGCACGCACGCACACAGAGCGTTCCTGTTTCAGATGACAGACATGAGGATGGTCTAGTCCCTGAGGAGCTGCAGTATTGTACGTGGTGGATACAGCTGAGTAGCCAGAGGCCTCCCACAGAGAGCAGCCTGCAGCCAACTAGAACAACACAGGCATGAGGCAGGGCAGAACAGAGTTGATATGGGGGGAGGGAGGGAGAGAGAGAGAGAGAGAGAGAGAGAGAGAGAGAGAGAGAGAGAGAGAGAGAGAGAGAGAGAGAGAGAGAGAGAGAGAGAGAGAGAGAGAGAGAGAGAGAGAGAGAGAGAGAGGTGAGCAGATCAAGGGGAGATGGCTGAAACTGAAGAGAATAGATGTATTTTGGGTATACAAGTAGTTTGGAAAATACAGTTATTGAAAAAGGATGAAACAATTTAACTCAAGATCGTATTTTTACTTCCTGTCTTACTGGTGTTGAACTTGGCTACCACCTAAAGTATAGATTTTTAGTTTTTAGGCATATTTCCCAATCCAACAAGTTAACCAAATGTTGAAGGTCAACAAGGTTGGTGAAGGAGTGGAAACCACCATCCGATGTTGTTACGAGAGGGTTGATTATTAACGTTGAATCTCCATCAAAAAGTGCACAGCTCTGACAACCAAATTTGTTTTTGCAAATTTGACAAGGCAGAACACCTTTGGATGACTTTTCACCATTTCAAGGGTAAATGCGTACTTAACGCTGACAGAGTAACAAAGCAACTAGACTGTCCCTGTAGCACCTGTGGAGGGCATTCAAAAGCTTACAAAAGACCATTTGCAACAGTTGACTGGCCATTTTAAAAGAAATATCTCTCAGGGCGCATTCTTGAGACATGAAGTAATGCATCTATCCAATCTTGCTGAATAATCCTGTATTTTAATGCAAGTATATGAGGATTTAATGTCGGTATTAGTTTATATAAAACTCAAGAGCACTATGCAGTTCAACATGTAAGCAGAGGCGATGACAACTAGAAATGCACTAGAGAATGTAGACCTCCGCCAAGGAAGCTGTTTGATAGAACATTTGACTATGTTACACCAACCCCCCCCCCCCCCCTTTCCTTTTGTCATTTCCTACAACTCCACAAAATTTAATTTCATCAAAATCTGTGCATAACTTTTTGAGTTATCCTGCTGACAGACAGACAAACAAACCAAGGCGACAGAAATCATAACCTCCTTGGCGGAGGTAAAAAAAAATGAGCATGACACAAACACAACCTGCTTCAAATCATCCATCACCAGTCTGAGGACCACTGAGCGTGTGTCTTTGTTTGTGTTTGTGTTTCTTGCTCACAAACAAACAAACAAACAAACTTTTCTCTCGAAAAGGCCACTGAATTAGCAGGTGCATAGTCAAACTAAATCCAAATAGCCAAAGTACTGCACAAAACAAAAACAATAAAGCAGGAAAAGAGCACAGGAAGTTAAATGTTATCCCAGCAGAGAATGAGAAAGAGAAAGAGAAAGAGAAAGAGAAAGAGAACGAGAACGAGAAAAAGAGCAAGAGAAAGAGAAAGAGAAAGTTCAAGAGAGAGAGAGAGAGAGTGAGAGAGAGAGTGAGAGAGAGAGAGAACGGTTATTCAGCTTTTGTAAGGGCACACACCCTGCCACACACACACACTGCCCCAAAACCCTTATACGTCCAAAAATAAACATGGTGTAATGTTAGCCTTCCAGGAGGCCTCAGTCTGAGCACAAGCATGCGGGAAGGAGGATAAATGAAGGTTGGGGCTAAATACAGACATTTCTGACATCTTCTCATTTCATGCATTACCCTTTCATGCTTTAACCCACAAACCACAAATGATGGCCATGCTTTTACCCCAGCCACGTCATGCCTCAAAACTAAAGCACTTCTACAGATCTTAAGCATCATCATTGGAAAACCTGACACTAAAGCACATCACATGGGGAAAAAAAATCGTGCCCTCTGTGACGGAGGTGTTCCTGCACAGTTCGTCCCCCTCGGGGCGGGAACATGCCACCTCGTCAACTACATCGGTTCGGCAATGGGAGTCACAGTACGAGCACGCTGAGCTAAAGGGCCAGTCTGATAGCCCAACGCTACTGCATTGTATTGAGGCTTCGGGAGGGAGGTTTACTAACGTTATACGCCACACTCAGCTAGCTGGCCTCCGTTACACCTCCCCACAGATACACACCTATAGACAGACACATCTGGATACCTCTGCCCCATGTGTGTATTCCTAGCTTGACATTCTTTCTTTCGACAGCCGTCAGAGCACATACATGTGTACGTATATCTTACTGCTCCGCAACATCCTCCAACCCTTCACAAGCACACACACACACACGCACACAGTTGAATGGGTCAACAGGGTTGGACAGAAGTGGCTTGGAAACCAGAGATGCCCACAAAGGACATGGAGGGGAATGGAGACGAGGTGACAGAAGGGGGACAGAGGAGAGGAGGGGCAGGGGGAGGGGCAGGGGCTGTGTGAGAGAAGAGAAGACATGTTGTACGAGATGGAAGATGGAAGAGGGGCAGGGGGGTGCAGAGGAGAGGGGAAGTGGGGGGTGATTGAGTCAGAGGAATGAGAGTTGTTGAGTTGGGGTCAGCATTTTGAGAAAAGAAAGGGCAGAGGACAGGGACTTGCCACCACTAGTTGTTCAAGTGCAGCACATGTCATGTGTCATCAATTATACCAGTAATTGGACTGCAACTGCAACTACAACTGTAAATCCAATTCAATGATTAAATGTTTATGTCATAGTGTGAAAGCTGCTGATTAAGCATTTTGTAAGGCTTAGAGCGGGCTTGTTGCTTAGTGATTTACCCAATTTGCTCAACACTTTGTTGTGATGTGATTGTGTCAGATTTGGGTCAGAGGAATGAGAGTTGTTGAGAGGGGGGCAGCATTTTGAGAAAAGCAGTAAAGGAGGCAGAGGACAGGGACTCAACCCCATCTCCTCCTGTCTCGATGGCATAGGAGAAGAGACAGAGAGGATGGAGGAGTAGGCTCAGCTATGGCTCAATGGTTAGAGCACTGGCCTTAAGATCAGAGGGTTGCAGGTTCAAAGCCCACCCTTACCAGCACCTTCATCCACAGCTGATGTGCCCTTGAGCAAGGCACCTAACCCCACATTGCTCCTGGGCCTGTAACCAATACCCTGTACTTAAATAACTAAGTCGCTTGGGGTAAAAAAAAGTGTCTTGCTGTTTATATGTGCTATATAAATTAAACTTACCTACTTACTTACTAGCTAAGTGTAATTTAATGTAAATAAGAGAAGGGTGGAGTATAAGAGGCAAAATGAGGACTCACCATCTCCTCCTGTTGTCTTGATGCTGCTGAGGCTGGCTGAGCTCTCCGACTGGGAGCTTCCAGCTCCTTCTCCATCAGAGCCAGACTTCACCCTCTTGTCTTTGTCTGGAGGAAAGTGTCAGAGAGGAGATCAGTTAGTATTTCACAGCTCTGATGTATTAATACCCAAAATCCGTACTCTAAAAGATCTGAAGTTCTTTTGTACGCACAAACTCAAAGTTCACACACATCCAAATAAATCACATAAACAGCGCTCAGAAGCTCTCAGATCACTCACACATCTCTCACTCGATCATAAAACAAAACTTCTTTCACGTCCACACAAACCACCCAACACACAAATGCGCCGACACGCCCAGGTCCCGTAACATCCATAATGAGGGTCCTGACCGCAGCATCTAATGCCTCCATTACGGGGGCGAGACATTAGAGCTGACCCATGCAGCCCAGCCCGCCTGCTATCTGCGACTCCCCAAGGACATCAGCAGAGCAGAGCGGCCCAGACAGCTAAGCCTGCTGAAGCATCACAAACGTGGATACATCTGCCCTGCGCTACCTCTCTTATGCAAGCGTACTTTCTACATCACACACCGACAGAAACGCACACACACATTGACACAAACACGCACAGACACACAGACCCACCACCGACACATACAGACCCACACCGACACACACAAACACACACACAGACACACACAAACACACACACAGACATGCACACACCACGACACACACACACACCGACACACACACACACCGACACACACACACACACACACCGACAGACACACACCCCGTCCGACAGACACACACACACCGATGACACACACACACACACACCGACACACACACACACACACACACACACATTCACACACACACCGACACACACACACACCCACACAAACACCGACACACAGACACCGACACACACACACCGACACACACACACCGACACACACACACACACCGACAAACACACACACACCGACAAACACACACACTGACACACACACACAGCGACACACACACCTTTCTACATACATACAGCTTTTGCTTTCAACAAGGAGCACTGTTAAATCCCACCTGTTGCACAAACAAACAAGCCATCAAAATTCTCTCTACCTCTGGTGCACACACAGGCATACATACCGGTATGCATGCACACCAACATATGCATAGGCACTGCTCTGATCAGAGACAGGAGATCAGATTTCAAGCCACAGATCTAAAGCAAGTGAGCTTGTGTAAACTCAGATCTGCAGCAAGTGAGCTCGTGTAAACTAGTCAGCAACATTGCACCCCGTGCACTAGGAATCACAGAGAATAATTAATTACAAGAGCATTACCAGAGGAATAAAAACAAACATTATAGCCTGATCGAGATCACAAGTGT
>NC_085875.1:34317192-34319692 GCF_034702125.1 Engraulis encrasicolus
GTTAGCACAGAAGTATCAAATGCACCGTTGCAAAGTCATCAGTCTCACATGAAATGTCACTGCCAAAAATGTGAAGAATTTAAGGTGAAACTACAAGAAAATTATTACCCTGCAGTGCTATCCTATTCCAGAATGCAAACTTACATCAGGTGTCCAGAAGAACAGGTTGTTGAGCACTCAGAGACATAGCAAAGGTAAGAAGGGATGACACCAGACAACCATTTAACAAGTTAATTAAGTCAAGACTGGGTCAAGAATTACCCTAGGACAGAGTTTTTAAAGGTATTATGGACTGGTGAAAGTGACTATTGACAGACAGGGTGGATGAGCCCATAGCTGGATCTGTGAGGGAAAAGTTTGCAACTTTCAAGAAGACAATGGTATTTATGCAGTATTCTGCTGGCATTTGAGTAGAACTCAGGAACTCATCTGAGTGTGCACATTACCGATCTAGCCATGGGCTCATCGATCTGGTCCATTAACAGTCACTTTCACAAGTTCATAAAACCATTGACAAAATTGTCTAAAGACCTTTCTTGACCCAGTCTTGACTGCATTTCTTGTTGAGTGGTCTTCAGGTTTCAACCTGTTTTACCTTGGTCGTGTCTCTGAGTGCTGAATACAATGTTCTTGTGGACACACGATGTAGGTTTCAGTTCTGGGATATAACAGCACTGCAGGGTAATCATTTTGTGATGGTTTGACCTTCAATTCTTCTCAATCCGGCAGTTACTTTGTGAGCACAATGCATGTGACACTGATGACTTCGTAACGGTGCATTAGACGGATATGACCAATATCTGGGCAATTTCAAGACAGCCACATCCCTCTGGAAGACTTCAAAATTGTTTATAGACTTTTCAGAGTTTGTTAGATCTCCTTTGTGGCCTATTTTCCCAGAGGAAAACAAAGTTGCCTAATAATTATGCACACTAATTTTGCCCTGATATAGGGTATTGGGCCCCTCCGATCACACCGTCTCTTATTATACCAATATGCATGACCTGGAATGCTTAAATCCAATAGGTGTTCTTGTCCATAGAGGTTGGTGGCCGAAAATGTGCATATAATGGACAATATGGTCAAAAAACATGTTTGCCTAATAATTCTGCACACAGTGTATATATTTCCTCCAGCCAATTTGATGAACCTGCAGATCCCAATTACCGCACCCCTACAGACAGGTCAATTAGATAATTAGTGAAATCCTCACCTATGCTCAGACCACAGGAAGAAGGATTACCTGACACATGCACACATACAAACACACACACACATGCAGTATTTACACATGATGCAATCCTAAAAGGCCCATAGAGGTCTGATACGCTCAGAACACAGTACTGTCCAATCTGAGTTGTAAGTTACCGGGTATCACATGGGGTCTCCTACGGTACGCTGGTAATCTCATAATCCCCCAGCTCAATCTCATTTCCGTCTCCCTAGTCTGTTAATTACACACCCTCCGAGTAAAATAATAATCTTGCAAACCGCCCCTACGCACACATATCATCATCGTCAGCATCAGATGACCTGGCCAGCGGAGTCTTAAAATTACACAGCCAAGAAGAGCTAAATATAGCCAAGGCATCCACCCACATGTGCAGGCAGCACACACATACAATCACGACGGCACAATCAAATTCAACCCAGTCTGACAAGAGCCATCACAAAATACATTTCCCATGCACGTGCAGAGCATAAAATGATGTGGCCAGCGGTGTGTGTGTGTGTGTGTGTGTGTGTGTGTGTGTGTGTGTGTGTGTGTGTGTGTGTGTGTGTGTGTGTGTGTGTGTGTGTGTGTGTGTGTGTGTGTGTGTGTTGGGTGTTAAAATAAGACATCCTACAGCTGGGTTTTGTCCCCTCTTTGCCCTGCTGGCTGGTTGCCATGGCAGCTAGCCGCTAGGATTCCACCCCCTCCTACACACAGACACACAGGCGCACACACATGCACATGCACACGCACACACACACAGCTGTCTGCCACACGTGAGCCACTACACTGCTCCACGCCGCTCCCACCGAGGTGAGACCAACGTCACCGGCGACAGACCACACCGCTGCCCCTCTGAGTCACGATGTGTGTGTGTGTGTGTGTGTGTGTGTGTGTGTGTGTGTGTGTGCGCGTGTGTGTGTGTGTGTGTGTGTGTGTAGCCACTTAACTAATGAGTAAGGAGAGGACTGAGGGGTCCAGTGGCAGGACAGCTGGAGAGGTAGAGGAAAGGGGACGAGTAAAATATAGTGAGAACATAGTCAGTGTGTGAGAAAGACAGAGAGGAAGAGGTAGTTAGAGCAAAATGCACATACGTAGGAACTTAAAGGCAAGTTTGAAATGGTGTAATGCGCTAAGCCCCCCACATTTGGGCTTTCATGCCCATGGGGACCCCGGTTCGCGGACGGGGTCATTTGTCGATCCTCCCCCATCTCTCTCTCCCACTCACTTTCTGTCAGCATCTCATAGTATCCTGTCAATAAAGGCATAAAAAGCCCCTAAAAATAT
>NC_085875.1:34322192-34429692 GCF_034702125.1 Engraulis encrasicolus
AGGCCAGCCAGACGGCACCACGCCCTGTGCCCCGCGCCAACCAGAAGGGAGGTAATTGTTACTGTCTTTAAACTAGTGCTGCACTGCAAACACAAAACGCACATTCAGGGGAGGAAAGCTGTGTGAGTGCATGCGTGTGTGTGTGTGTGTGTGTGTGTGTGTGTGGCACGATCTGATATCACCAAGTAATAAGTCGTCCTGGATCAACATCAAAACGTTCATCCAGGATCAACGTTTTGGCCAGCCAATCAGAAGTCGCCCGTCTGTTGTGACGTCATTGACAGTTCAGCATGAGCTTTTCAACTTGCGAGTTTCAGTTAACGCGGAAGTTTTAGATGTCTTTCATTACAGTAACACGAGGACGGGTAAAAGTTTGGCTTGTTATAATAATTAAAAAGTAGACTATTTGTATGACCAGCGCTGTTCTTTGTCACTTAACCTATTCAGCCGGCAATACGCTTGTTGTTATTATCTGCTAGGCCGCCTAGCTGTGGATCACCTAGTTAGCAAACTTACCGTAGGGTAAGCGTTTGACATCCCCACGTATTTTCCATGACGCAGACTACAAAAGAAATCTAATTACATAGCCTGTAATAAAAACGTTACCTTAGCTTGAGAAATAGAGTCATATAGCCTAGTAATTAAACGACAGTTTAAGTGCAAACGTAGGATTTCATAACAGAATAGTGCACATTCTTTGTAATAAGCAAATGTGCCGTTTTTCCTCAAAAATCATTTGCTTTACACACGTTAATTATTTAATCCTGCTGTTGTCGGACCATTAGGCCTATTGCCTTTGTATACGTCGAGACTACTGCGTCAATCACTGAAAGTATAGCCTATGTGATCGACGTCATTCACAAATAATGACAGTCCTACAGAGTGAATTTGGGAGGGGGGAGACCACAGAAAGTGTCGTGGGCCTTTACACTTCGTGTGCTTCTGTTGTTGAAATGTAGCCTAATGCAATATACCTGATAGGATAGGCTACTTTACCATTCACAAAGCTTCATAATCATAACACATCCACTCCTCACAAGATCTTGAAATATTATGAAGAATCTTATTACAAACCATGACAATTTCATTACACAATTTTTAGATTTAAGATCAACAGACAGAAATGCAACACCATGTTAACAAGTGGCAGCTTTATTGTCAGTTTCTTCAAATACAGTAGAGCCTGGTATTCATGTCATAAAAAATAAATCCACATTTACATAATAATTTGTAGTAGCGATAAGACGCTGCAGTATAAGCTGTCAAATATTGTTTCCAACATAAGACGCTGTCAAATATTGTTTCCAACATACATGCAACCGGCTTCCTAAAAGGCTCAGCCAATTTCAACATGCAGTCGTCATGCTCACACTACCCTGGACTTGTCAGTACCTGAGATTTTTACCCCCAAAAATCATCCAAAAGGTTATGCATCAATATTTGGTGTAGAAAGTTTTTAATGTAAACATAATCTGCCCCCATTAGAATAGCCCAGATCTCGGAAAGGGCTGAGCCGAAAAATGCAATGTACTGACAAGTCAAGGGTAGTGTGAGCAATACAACTGCATATTGCTACTTCTCATAGGTAATAGATGACTGTACCTTCCATTAAATAACCCAGTAAAAGCACAATTGGGTAACTCCAACTTCCAGTGTCATTGTGACACAGCATTCCACGGCACACATAGCAATCGATTTTATGCCCCATCCGTGCAAGGGGGCAAATCACAATGGCGCCGGAAAGGGAGGAGTGCGGCGGGGCGGTACTATGCTCAGGATACTTCAGTCATGGAGGAGAACACTGCTTGATCACTGCCCCCACCAACCTGGTGGGTCCAGAGTCGAACCAACAACCTTTAGGCTACAATGTCCTACAATAGGCTAAAAATGATTCAGGTGATTAATATCATCCTTTATAATTACAAAGAGACATCAATCAAAATCTTTATGGCTTTAAATGGGGACCATATATTTTTAATTTGGTTCTGATTTGGCCTAATTTTAATGTTCCCAAACAGAATTTTGGTCACAACCTCAACACTAACAAAATTCCGCACACGCCCTGGAATCTCTGGCGAACCCCGAGGGGGTGCCCCCACCCCAGGTTAAGAACCACTGCTATAGACAACAATCACTGTGTAGTTCACTCTACAACAGGGATGGGCAAATGGATGCCCGGGGGCCACATGCAGCCCGCCTCCTCACTCAATGCGCCCTATACATAAAGCAGTAGGCCTAATTAAGAAAATAATGACCATATTTTTTAAACACGATTACTGAATCAATCTGTTGTAATTATACTGTAGGCCAATAGAGTGAAAGCGTGAAAGTGAAAGCCTAATTGGGAAACTCCAACTCACATTGTCATTGTGACACAGCACGCAAGTGCACACATTCATGTCTCATCCGTGCAAGGGGGCAACCCTCAATGGTGCCCCAAGGGAGCAAGGCGGGACGGTACCATGCTCAGGGTAACTCAGTCATGGAGGAGGATGGGGGCGAGCACTGGTTTATTACTCCCCCCACCAACCTGGCGGGTCGGGAGTCGAACCGGCAACTTTTGGGCTACAAGTCTGACACCCTAACTGCTTACCCATGACTGCCCAATAGAGTATTGAGCATACAGGTAGAGTATTCTATTCCTTCCAAACAATAAGGACAGTCAGAGAGCAAACAACTCTGTAAATTGGAGTCAGATCCGTGGTCATGTGAACCCCTGATGCTGGTGCTGAAAAAAACATGGCCCTCCTCATCATAAGTTGCCCATGCTATATAATGTCAACACCTGTGTTGTTTGCTCCATCTTGGGACTATAATGGTACCATGTCAAGCTTTGTATACTAAGTGTGACATACGCTACCTGACCGGCGGAAGAACAAAATTATGGTATAAATTATCGTACATCTGGCAACACTGACAACCGGCGTGAACGCACTTGGGAGAATAACATACGTCAATTGTCAGCGATTGGACAGAGCTCATTTCAAATCAGAGCTGAGCTCACTTCTCCCGCCCTGGTGCTCAAGGACACCAAGGATCCAGACCTAAAATTACTTACGAAGCAATTAATGTGGTCTGGTAAAACCAGGCTACCTCAGTTACATATGCAAACAAACAAAATCAGCAAGGCACAATGTGTGAAGAAAAAGTTTGTTGTTAGAGATTAACCTAGAACAATTTGATTGGGAGCTTGGTTTTGGACATGTTCAGCTGCAGAGTGTGATCCTTCATCCAGGTGGACAGGTGAGCGAGACGAGTAGATCTGAAACGGTGTAGTCATCTGACTGAAATGACAGGTAAAGTTGCAAAAGAATGTTGTGTTTATTAGCAGGAAACAAAAGACACAGTAGGCATTCACTCCAGGTTGTGCGAAGTATAGGCCTTTCTCATGGAGCAGGGATGTCAAACCTTGACTCTTTGTATAATTTATTTAGCCCACAATGATCATTTTAAATATCTAACAGTTGGTCCACATATAGCTTGAACATGAAACATGGGTAGGCACATAGGCTACAAGACCATTACTAGTGTAATCTCACACTTAGCAGGTATAGCCTATGCTCTGTTAACTCACATCTTGCCGTTTCTTCATGAAGCTGAGGTGGCTGCATCTCAACAGGGTCCGGTGCACTAGGTCACGGTGTGGATCCATTAGGCCTACTGGGAGAAGCATTATATTAGCTCTAGATCTCTACATCATTACATGTAATGAAAAGTAGTAGGCTACTGTATAACCAGAGTAATGCAATGGTTATAATCAGGGTGCGATTTGTGATCTGGAAAACCAGAAGGGGGAATATGTTTCAGATTGTAAGCGATATCAATGGAATTACATTGAACTGTGAAAAAATCATGTAGAAAAAGTGGCGATATCAAGACCACAAGGGGGGACAATCCCCGCCTACAAATCGCACCCTGGTTATAATAAAATGAAATGCATGTCGTATACGTGATGATCAGTTTTGGGCAAGTTACTCAAAAACTGTAATGCACTACTGATTAAGCTTACATGTTATGTTACTGTCTTTTCAAAATAATCTCTTACACTACAACATTATTATATTTAAAATATAAGGCATTACACTACTTTTGCATTACTTAAGTTACTTTCACCAAAATAACTGTAGGCCTAGGCCTAAATATGGAAGTGGCAATTTATTGCAGTGAAAAATCAAGCTCATGAGTCATGACTTTTACCTCCCACCCAAGAGGTGTTTTGGCAGCATGCAAACTAAGAAATAGCTTATTTCTGACCCACCACACTGAAATGTAACTTAGGTTATTTAGCATTGTAACTAAGTTAATATTACAGATTTTTTGCCCTGTGATGCATTACAGTAGAGGCAATTAATTACTTTTGTAATGGATTACTGCCCAACACTGGTGATGATGCTGTTTCGGGTACGAGAGCGAGGGTTCAGCAAATGTTACCGGTATCTGCTCGAAAGTGACAGGAGGATGCATTGCAACTTTCAAAGTTGCACGTAGGCGCTTTGAACCATTACGACCAGCCAGGGCAGCGCGGTTATGTGCGTGCAGATTTAATGGCTTAAACGGAGCCCCATCCTAAAACAATCGCTAAATTAAACCAACACACGCCTTATTTACATGTCTAGGCCTACTCGATATGAAAACCTTGTCGGACCTAGCATGGTGTCACAGTGCGTTTTCCCTCGTCTTATACTCGTTTTGTTCTAGATGTAGCTGCTTGCACCCAGGCCAATACTTTTTTGCCCTCTTCACCAGATGTCAAGACGAAACGTATGTGACGGCGGCGAACAATATTTGCCAAAATAATAAATGCACACGTAATAGCTACAGGTCACATTATTAGCTGTTCGTTGTACTGGGTATATAGTTATGCTAACTAGATAAGCTGTTATGGTAACTAACTATTAATTAGCGTGTTGTTTTTACGAAAGAAAATACATTGGCACCGTAATAACACGAGTCTTCCTGTGCTCATAAGACATATCTGCACTCGTAGATGTTTTGAAATGAAACGCCTACTGTCATATAAAGCCCAAACTTGAGAATAAACTTACCAATTTCATACCAACTCCATTCGCTGGACTTCAGGTGTACGACTTCATGAGTAGGCGGGCTCTTCTCTTGCTGCTGACTTCTGATTGGCTGGCCAAAACGTTGATCCTGGATGAACGTTTTGATGTTGATCCAGGACGATTTATTACTTGGTGATATCAGATCCTGCGTGCGCACGCGAGTAAGAACAAGCTATTTATTATGGCCTTGCTGATTCAAGGCTGGGCACTTCCCCTGTTTTAAAACAAGCAGTCTTTCTTTGAATAAGGAGGTGGGCTCTGGCCAGGAGGTCAGACTGTGGTATTTCAAAGAAAAAAATACAAAAAAAATCTGCTGAGAAAAGCAAAGGAAAAGAAAAAAAATGCATGTAGACATGTAGGGTCTTTGCGAGTCTTTGCACCCCGTCCATCAGGCAAACCAGAACTATATGCGTGCGTGCGTGCGTGCGTGCGTGCGTGCGTGCGTGCGTGCGTGCGTGCGTGCGTGCGTGCGTATTCATGCACTGCTTGGGTTGGGCTTCGAGGAGAGCCTGGCCTGGCAGACGTGCAGATGTGTGGTGAAACATCATACAGTGCAACTCCAGCCCTTAACAGCAGCACAGTCATATGATACAAATCTGAAGAGGAGCTGAAGAATGTGGGTTTTTGAACATTCTGTAAAAAGAATGTGTTAGCAATGCAAGATTGTAAAATTCCAAATTGTCTTGTATAGCGCCCAGAATTCTATCGAACTGTCACCGGCCGGGCATTCCTGTCACACCGGTGTGACGATACACCTTTAAAGGTTAATACTTCTACTACCGGTGAGACGCTGTGTGAGATAAAGTAGAGGACCTCTAGTTGGAGCAGCTCCATCTCATTTCCCACAAAAGGTTGCGAGACCTGAAGTCTCCTTTGCAATAACACAGATGACTCATTAAACGCTGAATAAAATACAAACAAAAAGCTTGGGATGACCAAAATCCACCTGGGAGTTGTGAGTTGGTAGTAGGCCAAGGCTTCATGCTAGGTCACGCACCAGAAAGCCCTTAAGCATTCTGGAATGCCATCCTGCTTTTTGTGTGAACTCCAGTCCTTTCTGAATACAAGGCCAAGAATCAAAGATAGATATCTGAAGCAGCGTGGAGGTAGTTAGGTGTTCTTCACAGAGAGGAAGTAAACAACCGAGCTTTACGAGCACGTGTTGTGACCTTGAATGGTGGGCTATTTATCCATCACCATATGTAGGCATTCAAACCCCTTCTAAAGATGCATATCTCCAGGAAAAGAGCACAATTTACTGTTCCACAAAGTCCCTCCTCTGCTTTTAAAAGGTGGAACACAATATGCCTTAATCAAGTTAAGGCAGAGAATGGGCGAGTCATCATAACAACATCAACAAAGCGACAGGTGGTCTCTACTTAAACACTGCATTGGCATATGACACAGATACAACGACAATATGAATATTGCATCTGGTGATGGACAGCAATGACTAGGTGTAAACGCAGTGCTATTCAGAGGGTAATCGGTGAAAAATCTAGAAGCACAACAGGAAGCTTCTCAGAAGAATAAAAAAACATCTTGGCCATTTCCCTCTCTGAGTCATCGCTTTTGCAAGGGCCTGCATTAGTCATTTCAAAAACAAACACTACTGAACGTGAATTAACCAATGTTTCTCTATCGTGTGTACATACGCCATGCAACATGTGAATGAATGTCCCTTGAGAGTCGTGACTGAGAGTGAATGAACTTCTGGGGGGGGTACATGTTTTTGAGAGACAGAGAAAGGAGAGAGAGAGAGAGAGAGAGAGAGAGAGAGAGAGAGAGAGAGAGAGAGAGAGAGAGAGAGAGAGAGAGAGAGAGAGAGAGAGAGAGAGAGAGAGAGAGAGAGAGAGAAAGAGAGAATGCGGTAGAGAATGCGATATAGACGCGACAGAGAGAGAGCATGCAACAGAGAGAGAGCATGCGAGAGAGAGAGAGAGAGAGAGAGAGAGAGAGAGAGAGAGAGAGAGAGAGAGAGAGAGAGAGAGAGAGAGAGAGAAAGAGAGAGAGACTACGACTGCTTGTGTGTGTGTGTGTGTGTGTGTGTGCGTGTGTGTGCGTGTGCGTGCGTGCGTGTGTACGTGTGCGTGTTCATAAAAAACTCCCAACAAGGTGATCATTAATCGTGCAACCTCGCCAGACCAAATGGGCCGTGGAATAGAATAGACCAGACTAGAGCATGGTGGCCTGGTCTGCAATAGCTGTGTGTGTGTGTGTGTGTGTGTGTGTGTGTGTGTGTGTGTGTGTGTGTGTGTGTGTGTGTGTGTGTGTGTGTGTGTGTGTGTGTGTGTGTGTGTGTGTGTGTGGATGCTGACCGTGGCCACGATCCTCTTGACGGTGGCCGACAGCTCATCGCCCTTGTGTGTGTGTGTGTGTGTGTGTGTGTGTGTGTGTGTGTGTGTGTGTGTGTGTGTGTGTGTGTGTGTGTGTGTGTGTGTGTGTGTGTGTGTGTGTGTGTGTGTGTGTGTGTGTGTGTGTGTGTGTGTGTGTGTGTTGCTGCTGACCGTGGCTACGATCCTCTTGACGGCGGCGGCCGACAGCTCCTCGCCCTTGGGCTGCTCCACCAGCGTGACGCCCAGGTACTTCAGCTGGAACACCATGCCCTCCAGCAGAGTCTCACGCGTATCCGTCCAGTTCTCCGGCAGCTCTGGGTGGGACACAACACATGCACACAGACAAACATTAGTACACGATCAATTACTACTTTACATTCATTTATGGCAGGGGTGGGGATTGGAACCCATGTCTCGAGGGCCCTTGGAGGACTTTTACGGCCCATGGAGCAATTTGAAGTGGCCCCTGAAATGAAAAAGGTTCCCCACCCCTGAATTCTTGCTAATATCCATCCCGTAACGCATGTCCGTCCAACTCTGTGGCAGCTCACATTTCTTGGACACACGGACAAGATGCAAGAATTTATCATCATCATCATTGACAAAGAGTAACAGAATATAGTCTAGGGCAGTGGTTCTCAAACTTTTTCCATCTTCCCCCCCCTCAGAGAGTCTGGATGTTATGACCAGGGTTTGTGTAACTGCAGAAAATTAAAGTGAAATAACTTAAAGTCTAATGCAAAAACTCCTATCTTCAGGACTCTACTAATACAAGCCACAGTGCAGTGGTGGGCAAATTAAGGGCTGGTGGGCACATGTGGCTCATTGAGGCTATTTCATATGGCCCACGGTGCAATTCTAACATGGGACGAAACTAATTTTCAGAATTAAAGGAAGGAACCCCATTATAACCATTTGCTGCTCCACCAAGCATGACACCATGAAGACTCGTAGCCTAACTTCTCTTTTTCAAACGGGTGACTGACTACTCTATAAATATAGCTGGTTCTGCGCTTAATATAGTATTTTCCCCTGGCAACAATTACGGGCCTACCAAGATGACAAGGTTTTGCCAAGTGCACTCCAAGAGTTGGTTCATGATTTCTACTTCATCTACTGTAGGCTACCAGCACGTATCATATGGCTTGCTTAGCTCTGCAAATTTGCAGTCCTGGGGCATATTGGTTTTCAAACTCATTTAAGGTTTTATGGGCGTTAGCCCATACAGTACATGTTCCACCATGTACATTACATGCATACAAATGCGAACCACTAAAATCGCATACTGACTTCTCTGTTAGATTTGGGGAAGAATGAAAATAGAAGTAACAGCTTTCTGAGGTCACAGATATACAGACACAGCCAGTAGGTAGGTGTGTGTGTGTGTGTGTGTGTGTGTGTGTGTGTGTGTGTGTGTGTGTGTGTGTGTGGGGGGGGGGGGGGGGATGGTGGAAAAAAGCAGGTGTTTTATCCCTCACTTTCCCCTTGGCTCAAGGACAGACAAACACATGCATGCAATGAACCACATGGACTTGTGAACACGAATTGATATTTCCATGACTGAACTCACATGTCCCCGCCCACCCGCCACCCGGTCCTTCATTCACCGTCACACATGGCCTCACTCGAGTCAAACCACTGTTGTCAAGGCCACGCACGAACGCACGCACGCACCCATGGACACACGCACGCACACACACGCACTCACTCACACACACGCGCACAATTGGTGTGAGAAAAGCAGATGTGACGCCTCCCTGATGATTAGATGGCCACCAATCCCAAAGGTCAGTGTGCCAGATGGGCAGACGTTTTGTGAGATCAGCAGCCGTTAAAGGGGCACAATGATGTCGTCTGCGCGGTGCCCGTGGCGTGCCTGTCTCAAAATCTACACAGTCATGAAAAAATGCTGCTTAATTAAAGTTGCTGTGAGAATGTTTTTCATCACGGAATGCCAGCAGTTGATACAAATCTGAATACGGTATGTAAAGCGATTTTTCGTATGAGAAGTGTTTCCCTCGATACTCAGATCGCTCTGTCAAAAGTTGCATTTGGGGTTTTCTGACAGCAGACCGTCGAAGTGGTCGCGAGAGTCATCGATCACTTACTAATGACTCAAATAGGCATCGGACTCGGGACAGTGATTAATTAAACTTTTAATCCTACCTGGAGCCCCTTTAAGTGCTACATATACACTACCTCTCTTTTATCCAAACATGCCGTAACTATGAGCATGCTTCACATTCCTCTCTCTCTCATCTCCATTTCACTCAACGGCTATAGGATCATTGCTGCACTGAGTGCAGTGCTTTCCGTGTGTGTGTGTGTGTGTGTGTGTGTGTGTGTGTGTGTGTGTGTGTGTGTGTGTGTGTGTGTGTGTGTGTGTGTGTGTGTGTGTGTGTGTGTGTGTGTGTGTGAGTGTGTGTGTGAGTGTGTGTGTGAGTGTGTGTGTGCGTGTGCGCGCGTGTGCGCGCGTGTGTGCGCGTGTGTGTGCGTGCGTGTGTGCGTGCGTGTGTGTGTGTGTGAAACAGTGAGTAAAAGAGAAGAGGTGGTCAGAGATCAATACACGTGAGAAAAAGCAAGTGTGCAAGTGTTGTACGTGTGTGTGTGGTGAGTGAGTGAGAGAGAAGAGTTGTTCTTGGTATGAGTGAAAGAGTGTGTGCGTGGGTGTGTGGGTGGGAGACAGCAAGAGAAAGCAAGTGAGGGGAAGAGCCCATTAAAAAGCCTCCTGCAGATTTACAGTCCTGTGTGGTGGTAACGGTAAAACTCCCGCCCGAGTCAAGTTGACAACGGTCACTTTGACATAGCAGCAGCAAGCGGCGAGCGTCTGCTAACGAGGTTCCCAGCTGAGCTGAAGAGGTCACCAGGGGTCGTCTGCCTCCTCCCTGTTCCTCCTCCTCTCCCCATCTCCTCCCTGCTCCTCCTCCTCTCCCCATCTCCTCCCTGGACACCCAGTGACCTGGTGGCCTCTGTCCGTAACTCACCCCACCAACAGTCCACTTCCAGGTTCAAGGACGGAGCTTGTTAGAGCTTGTTATTCTGACAACAGCCTGGCCTTATGGAGCAGGGGGCGACATATTAACACAATGTTTTACAATGCCAAGAAGGATCTAATGGAGGTGACTTTATCCAGCTGTCTATGGGTGGGAGACGTGACGCCTTGTTTTTTCGTAACATTGGTTAAAAACCTACAAAACTGTTATTTTCCTTTAAAAAACAAATGTCAATGAAAGAAGATGTGGTACATTATGTTTCATATTAGTCTTAGATGAGAAGAAACATTTTTGTTAAGATTTATGTAAAGGTTTATATGTCAAATTTCCTGCGGTGTGACTGTAACATTAATGAAACAATATATAATAATATATATATAAATTAACCAACACCATTTTGAATAATGTATGACGCATTTGGCATGATTGCATAAATCTTAACTTTAGATTAAGATATGTGAATGTGGAAAAAACTCAAGACAGTAATATTAACTACAAGTTCAATTTCGTAACACAAATTGCGTCCTGTGGGGTGACATGTATGTCAATGTTTGTGAATGGGCAGCTGCAAGGCCAACTACAAGGGTCTTAAAGACTGGCTCCTAACCAGTCAGTACCTCAGATATTGGAGAGTGCTGTGGAAGTTTAAGGTGACTCTTAACCTCTTAATATGTCTTCATATTGCAATCTTTCTGTCACGCAATGCTTAGGTTCATTTTATGGTGTCCTGTGGTGTGACTGCTCTTATAGGAGGAAAACATTTTTTTTTATGAATGAAAACACATATTAAGATTAAACACAATATCATTATCAAGTTAGCATGAGCTCAGATGTCAGTCATGTATACAAAAGGATTAAAATGGCCATAATGCAGTGAATTCCCTGTGGTGTGACTCCATTTTCCTGCGGTGTGACATGCCTATGCTATGTGTTGATGCAGGACACATTTTCCCAAAAATGGCAAAAATAAGGTGAAATTCCACAGACCACTAAGTGCTTTATTTTTTTCTATTTTTTTCCAATTTTTATCCATCATTTTTTTCAGGAATTTGAAAAACTTTTTTTTTTTTTTTGCGTTACGCCCTTAAACGTCAACCACCCCTATATACCTGAAGGAGCAACACATAGTCCTAACTGAAGCTTACTCACATTAGCTTGATAGCGAGCCTCAATATTGAGCATGCATAGGAATAACAATGTAGCATTGTAGTATAATAGGCCAATGCATATTTGCTTGTATTTCAGTTTGTTTTGCTAAACTTAGGCTAAACTTAACTAGACATAGCCTAGAAAATTAACAAGTGCAGTGTGTATTTTGAAATAAAAGCAAAGTCAGCTCTCTAATCTAAGCTTGACATTGAAGAAGACACTAGAGAGTTCTAGCGAGCCTCTAGCCTTCCATGCCTCATTGGCTTCCTTGAAGGAATGGTTTGAAGAACAATTTTTCTATTTAACGGAGGCCATGTTTCTGCAAGGCCTTGTTGAAGGAATGGTTTGAAGCTCGCACATCCAAAAAGCGTATGACCTGGGAGCAGGACAACCAAATGACCAGATGAAGATGAGGGAAAAGTCAGATTCAAACCAGGATTTCTTTGTTTTTTTCTTTTTTTTTTAATAATGTTTCGGATGAGCACCCTTCTTCAAACAAAGCGTTTATGAAACGTTAGGTTTAAACAAAAAATGGGAGCAAAGAAGTCTTGGTTTGAAGCAGACTTTTTCCTTTTCTTCAATGGCTTCCTTGGCCTGAGTGGAGTGGAGCCGGGCTGTGGGTTCATCTGTACAGCTTTGGCACAGTGAGGGACTGAGGTCACGGCGTGCAGGGTTAAACCCACCCAACCACAGGATGCAGAGCAGCCCAAAACCAGAAGATCCTTCTGGCGGCGGCATACGGGAGGGAGGGAGCAACCACAGCCAGATAGCAGGGCTATCATTCATCGCCCCGCATTCCAGCACAAGCTCTAAATTGACACCAATTTAAACCGAGCCTGCCGACAGCCAGGCAGACAGGCAGACAGACAGAAGCCGACGGATCTGGGCAAGAGGAACACCGCCACACACGCAAGAATGCTGCGTCACGCTCTCAGAGAGTTTAGAGTGAACAGGGCTGATGCTGCCCAAGAACAACAAACAGAGCGGATCGGCCAATCTGCGACTCAATGTGTTCAGGATGTGAAGGATTTCTTGTGTGAAATGCTGAAATCTCCCCATGTCTATCATTTTCTGTGTGGTGATCTGTGTTGCCAAGTAATATCTGAGCTTAGGTTTCACTGAAATTTGGCGTCCGAGATAGGCCTACTGCAGTTTATGCAAAAGAAGATTTTAGAATGCCTTATTTCAGAAAACTGTTGGGCCTGGGGCTGTTAAATCTTATGTACTGTAGATTTACATGACAACCAATTAAAACATTCTTTCAAGGCCCCAAAAAGAACCCACAAAGAGAACGGCCAGACCACCATGAATGCAGAGCATGATGGGAGTGTTGACCCATTGGACTTCTGTGGCTATTGAAGCTCAATTCCCTAAAATCCGACTTCAAGATCTCCTCAAACAGACAGACAGAGCCTTCTCAAAGGCACAAAAAGGGGCATTCCACAAAGGTCAACAGACCCATGTCACACGCAACCCACCCAAGCCAACCAGTTTACAACTAACAGACCAACATAGCATTAACTGCACCCAACTAAAAGCTAGGGCTAGGAATCGATCCAAATTTCCTGGATCGATTCGATTCCGATCCAGAAGGTCACGATCCAATTCGATATCAGTCTTCTGTATTGCTCGGTTGTCATTTCAACCCATTTATGCCTAGAATTCTAAGACCGGCTATAAACACCTAAATATCTCAGCCTTTGATGCCCACACAAACATGAAATAGCATGGTAGCCTACATAAATGTGGAAGAGAGCTACAGGATGTGCTTGAGAAAATAGCGCCTAATCATCTGCAAAAGATCGATCCACAAAGTTGTGAATCGATATCACACTTTTCGAACATGAATCGATATTTGATCGCGATTCGATCTTTTGAACCCAGCCCTACTAAAAGCCACTACACCGAACTAAAAATCAATACGTTTTTACAGTTGAAATAATAATAATGCACATTGACAAGTAGGCAATCCCCCTCTCATGCAATAGCAGGAGTAAGATAGCAAAAAGCGGCCCTGCCATGGCCAACCGGTCGGGCACTCGCCTACCATGCGGCTGACCCGGGTTCAGTTCCCAGACCGGGTAATTTGCCGACCCCTCCCCGTCTCTCTAGCAAAAGCTAGAGATAGCAAAAAGATAGCAAAAAGCTAGAGAGGAGGAGAGGTGACTGGGGAAGATGGAGAGGAAGGATGGAAAGAAAGGGGATGTGAGAGAAAACATTGACTCAGTTACCCCAGTGAAAAAGTGTGTGTTCAGCAGTAATCGCCATTTGTGGTTTTGCTGGAGCTCGTGACGGTTCTGTAAAGCAGGGGGGCGCTCATATTCCAGCCCAATGACCATACACACACATACACACACGCGCGCGCGCACACATATGTGCACACACACACACACTCGCGCTCGCACATACACACACACACACACTCGCGCTCGCACATACACACACACGCTCGCACATACACACACACACACTCGCGCTCGCACACACACTCGCGCTCGCACACACATGCGCACACACGCACACACACAACCCCATTATCCAATCTGCTCAGCACAATGGTTTGGCCCCAGCCCAGACCCTGTGTCGCCCAACATACACAAGCACCCCTCACTTAAAGACCATCATCCTGGGCCAGGATGACAACACACTGGCTAATCTCCAAGACCACTGATCTACACACACACACACACACACAATCTCTTAAGAGTAGTCATCCAGCTATCCATAATGTCTGTAATCACAAGCAAGCCAGTTCCCAACCATTTTTCCCAACCCATTTACTTCTCCAAAATGACCACTCAATACCATTCCCATCTCTGCCCCTCTCTCCATCACAGACACGTGCGCACACACGCGCGCACACACGCGCGCACACACGCGCGCACACACACACAGACACACACGCACAGACACACGCGCACAGACACACACACACAGACACACGCACAGACACACGCACAGACACACGCGCGCACACACACACGCACACCAAGCTGACTTTCCGAAACCCATTTAGCTGGACCATTTGGAGAGATTTAGTGCCTCCTTGACCAGACTGGACAAGCCTGGCGTCCCTCTAACCAGCAGTATCTGTTCCAATGACAGCAGATCCAGAAAAGGAAAAAGGCACATCCAAAGACTGAACTATGGTTTAATTGGCTACAACTGTCCTGACTTGAGGGCCAAGGTTGACAGCATTGTGGTCATCAGAAGCCTAACTAAAAACTCAACCGTGTTCAGAGGTCGACAGTCCTCCATGAACGCACTTTTCTCCCCTCAATGAAACCATGGTGTGCTGCCTTATTTAGGCCTACGCATTTTGTCTGTACAGTACTTCTATGTGCTTTGCAATTTAATATCAATACCAGGGTCTGATAACTCTTAACAAAAGTTATGACAAAGTTACAATTATCTTGCTTACTTGAAACCTGCAGTGTGTTTTGACTTTCTTTACTCTGTATTCCCACTGCAGTCTCTCCCTCCACTACATAACAGAACATCATCACATATGCAGAAACCCAGAGAGAGTAGGCGAGGCGTAGGAGTTGAAATCTCTGCGGTTTATTCAGGAGTTCAGTGAGTGTGGGGGGGGGCTCACGTGAATGATCCAGACATCTAAAGCTAAATAAGGCCTTGCAATAAGCAACCGCACAGTCTATAAATACCCATGCTCCAGCTACTAGGGGCGTTTGAAAAACCAGCTGCAGTATCCCACTACCCTGTGCTGTGCCTTTAGCCCCCAGGAGCTGAGGGAAGCCTGGCAGTGTTGAGAGAGGCTGAGTGGGCGGTGGGTGGTGATGTTAGTGCTGCTACTGCATGCAGGGTAGGGAAGGGCTGGATCTCTCCTCTACTCTCTTTATTCCTCCTCTCCTCTCTTCATTCCTCCTCTCCTCTCCTCTCTTCATTCCTCCGCTCTTCTCTTCATTCCTCCTCTCCTCTCCTCCCCTCTCCTCTCCTCATTCCTCCGCTCTTCTCTTCATTCCTCCTCTCCTCTCCTCCCCTCTCTTCATTCCTCCGCTCTACTCTCTTCATTCCTCCGCTCTTCTCTTCATTCCTCCTCTCCTCTCTTCATTCCTCCGCTCTTCTCTTCATTCCTCCGCTCTTCTCTTCATTCCTCCTCTCCTCTCCTCTCCTCCCCTCTCCTCTCCTCATTCCTCTCCCCTCCCTTCTCACTCTACTCTCCTCTCCTCTCCTCTCCTCTACTCTCCTCTACTCTCCTCTACTCTCCTCTACTCTCCTCTACTCTCCTCTACTCTCTTCATTCCTCCTCTACTCTCTTCATTCCTCCGCTCCTATCTTCATTCCTCCTCTCCTCTCTTCATTCCTACTTTCCTCTCCTCTCCCTCTCCTCTCTTTCTACTCTCCTCATCCCCCTGCTCTCCTCTCCTTATCCCCCGCTCTCCTCCCTTCACCTCGCCTCTTTCCTCTCCTTCTCCTCTCCCTCATTCCTCCTCTCTTCTACCCCTCTCCTCTCCTCTCGTGCTGGTGGTGTATTTGGTGGCAGTGTGCCTGCTCTTCAAAGGCCTTTCCTGCCCGCTGGCCTCGGCAAGCAGCACAAGGCAGCAGCCCAGCCCAGGAGGCAGGAGAGGGGGGGGGGTGGAGAGTGGAGGAGAGAAGAGAGTGGCAGAAATGATGGAGAAATGATGGAGGAGGAGAGGGGGATGGAGAAGATGAGAGTTGGATGGAGGAGAGGAGAGAAGAGGAGAGTTGGATGGAGGAGAGGAGAGAAGAGGAGAGTTGGATGGAGGAGAGGAGAGGAGAGTTGGAGAGGAGAGAAGAGGAGAGTTGGATGGAGGAGAGGAGAGAAGAGGAGAGTTGGATGGAGAAGAGAAGAGAAGAGAAGAGAAGAGAAGAGAAGAGAAGAGAAGAGAAGAGAAGAGAAGAGAAGAGAAGAGAAGAGAAGAGAAGAGAAGAGAAGAGAAGAGAAGAGAAGAGAAGAGAAGAGAGACACAGCTGCTGTGTTGTGCCCATGGCCAGCAGGTTCTTTTTTTTTCAAGAGCGAAGCATCAACTTCAAAGCCAAGAGCGCCTAATGGGGCTAATCAAAACACCTCTTGGTCTCGGTCCCGCACGCGCACACGCACGCGCACACGCACGCGCACACGCACGCGCACACGCACACAGTTTACTTCTTTATTTGGATTGACAGATAGGCGTTTATCATAGCACAAGGCAAATTTTATAGGAGTTTTACACAAAGCTATTAGGATCTGCTCACTGAGTGTCTTAAGGATACATGTGGCACCTGCGTCTCCAAATGAAAAGGCTCCCAATTATGCTGGATACTGAGCAGTATTTAATCAATTGTTTGTCAATTGCCATGCACACACATTTTATGGACATGGCCCAAACTACCAAAGATTAATGCTATAGTGTTACAAGAGTAACCACAGTTCTTAAGAGCATTACACAATGGTTGGTATTTGAGAATTTTGGAGGAATAGTTTCCATATAGCTGTCAAAACAACAGCGCACGCGCACACGCACACGCGCACGCACACGCGCACGCACACGCGCACGCACACACGGTGTAGGAGCCAAGAAGGGCAGATATCCTTGAGGCCACATGTCTTACACTATGTATTTTTCCAGCTTGACTTGTCAGTGTGAACCGCCGGTGTGTGTGTGTGTGTGTGTGTGTGTGTGTGTGTGTGTGTGTGTGTGTGTGTGTGTGTGTGTGTGTGTGTGTGTGTGTGTGTGTGTGTGTGTGTGTGTGTGTGTGTGTGTGTGTGTGAAACCCTTTTGATGATGATGTGAGGGCTAGGGCTTACAAAGGTAGCTTAGCACTGAAGTGAGGTGAGCATCAGAAATGATCTGACCAGCACAGATCAAACGCAGTTGAGAGAACAGATGGATAGGAGGGAGAAGCGAGGTGGGGGGGGGGAGTTGAGTCACCAAAACGGTATATGTAGCTCACAAGCGCACATCGTACAAATGGCTTACACAGTCGTAAATAACAACGATTAGTCTGTAACTGTAGCGGGTCAAGTTATTTGACGTGAGCTCAACTGCACAGTAACTGAAAAGATAAACTATCGAATTTTCTGAACAACGCAACCATCATCAGTCCTAAGTCATAACAATGAGAGTCATCAGCCATAATGAACGATATGACCAAGACAAAAGGAGCCTAACTTGACAGCTGAGGACTATTGAGGTTTCCTTTCGGCCTACCAACACTTTGAAGACACCTACTTTGATTTCCCTGGGGAGCGAAGTGACAAAGCAATGACCTGTGAATATCTCTGAGGAAGGACATGACCTAATAGGCTATTCCCCTGAAGAGCTTGACTTTATCTCAAGACTGCTGTGGTTTACTTGCAATATCCTCTCTACAGTTACGCAGCACATAGACATCCGAATCATTCCAGTGACATGCTCATTTATTTATGATAAGCTTACATGGCGCAAAAGGCATAGGCCTATGACTTGCATACACACACTTTAAAAGGACAATCCTTTTTTTCCAGCCTTTGTAATGGGGGCAGTTGTTTGCTTACATTTACAAAAAAAAACATTTTTATTTTTTCTCAAAAACATCCAAAAGCTTATGCAACATCAGCAGACAACTAGCAAACAGCGATAAGTTACCTTTTGGGAATATATTTGGAGTAGGCCTATGTTAAGAAAGTTTTTAACGTAAACAAACTCTGCCCCCATAAGAATAGCTCAGATCTCGGAAAGGGCTGAGCCAAAAAATGCAGCGTCACCAGGTACTGACAAGTCCAGGGTAGTGTTCGAGGCATTACAACTTCATGCTGAAATTGGCTGGTGTTATCCTGTTAGTTATAGGGTGCAAAAATGACCAAACACATGCATGACTAGTGGCTACTAGGGTCCCAAATGCACCATGGGACACTATTTTTTTAAGTGAATGAAGTGTAGTTTGCAATTGAACTACATCAGATCAGACATCATTGCTGTTTCTACCTGAACAGGTAGGCTGCATCATTGTTAGGCATACGCGCAATAATCCAGTCCCACTTCAACTTCCCAGTACCACTTCCAAGCCTCCAACTCAAAATATAATAACATGTCATTCATGCAAGAAAGGCCAAACTCAGACTCGAAAATATAAGCCTGTAGTTTGGCTAAAATGATATAGCCGTCTTCAACATCCCTAACCTCACACAGAATCTAACCTCACCTAAACTTTACTATGAAAGTCTGACAGGGGTCAATCGCAAAACTCTCCCACACCACAGTGTGCCGAAGTTCACACACAAAAGTATTACAGCACTTAGCACGACTGAACTGAAGTCAGTGGAAGCAAACTGCCGAGCCGAGCGTGAGTGGGAGAACAAAGCCCCCTTGGGTCCCCAGGCAGGCAGGCAGGCCATCGCAAAGCACTCAGTGCAGTTTAATCACACATGCTGCTGAGATGTAGGGGGTGGGCAGGGCAGGGCAGGGCCGGCGGGCTGGGGAGAACGGTGTCATGTCCCCAGAGGGGCAGCAAGAGCAAAGAGAAATCCATACCGTAAAAGCAACACTTTGTACAAATCGACTACTCTCTGAGGTAGGAGTCCGCTCAAACTTTGGTTTGTTTGTTGGGTTTTTTTGTCATTGCACAGATTAGAGTGTACTGGGAAAGCAGGCTAAGCAATTGAACAAAAAAAGTTGAACCTTCATCGTGTGCATCAATTCCCTGTTGTTCCTCCCACACACCTGAATTTAAATGGATTAGCTGATTGGTTTTCATGCGTGGAGAATATACTTCCGTTCTCGTCTTTGATACAACTCTTGGGAAAGTTTACAGTGATGATGAAGGCACAAGCCCCCAAAAGAGCTCACCCTGGCCTTCACAGAAGACAAACTATGGTCAATAGCATCAGAGGCGGTCTTTGCATAAAGGCATTGCTAGGCAACTGCCCAGTGCTCCTCCAACTGCAGCGGTCCACTAGGGGCCCCCAGACTAGCCGCAAACTCCCCATATAGTTGGTAATTGGGGCCCCTGTACAGTGCTCCACAGCCATTGCTTTTTAAATGATGATTTTGTGTGTTTAAATCAGAAACAAAAACAACACAATAAAAATGCAACTTAATACGGAAACCATGTACACCCCTCCCTTTTGCGCTGAAATGGAATATTCCATCGATGCCATGTGCACGAGATGAAATCTCCAAAACAACATTCAAGATGACACACCAGTGAAAGTCGGCGCAGCACAAATAAGCACACAGCCAAATTACTGGATGGCTGTCAGCGCAAACTCTCACACAATTCATGTGAGCCTCTGAAGTTTGCAAGCTGATGAAGACTGTTCATGTACAGTAGGCCTGTTCTCCTGTATGCTCGAGGTCATTCGCACATAATATTGTTCATCTTTAAGCCCATTTTTTGTTGTGTGTTGTATTATCACTTAATAAGTAAGGCAGCTAACTGTAGATGTCTGCAGAACAGTGGGTGCCTCCTTTCTTTCATCACTAATTCTGTATCTCAAACGCAGAGTGTGTGTGTGTGTGTGTGTGTGTGTGTGTGTGTGTGTGTGTGTGTGTGTGTGTGTGTGTGTGTGTGTGTGTGTGTTTAAGTGAGAGAGAGGCCTGTGATGCGCATGTGGGATTGATTGATTGGTGTGCATGTGAAGATTGTAATCTTGAATATGTCAGCATTGCATGCGGTCTAAATTAAAGCATAATTTGGACCAAAAACAGATAAGCTAATGTTCAACTTGTGGATAGGCCAACTGTGTTGAAGAGAGCCTGGTTTTTGAATTATGTATTTGCTATACAGAAGATACTCTAATACATAGAAGTATTGATTCAGATATTGATTACAATATCTGATTCAGCAGCGTAGCTGAGAAGGAAGGGCCGCCTAGCTAAATTCGCCTTAGGCCCCCAAATTGCTAAGTCCGCCAATGAATAACATGCATTCCAACAAGTAAAATATTAGAGGAATGCATTGAAACATGGGAGCATGCTACTAAAAGGTAAATATTACATGAGGGGGATTAGAGTATGAAACTATTCCACCTTTTCAGATTCACTGTTCAGTGCTCACCCCGTTGCACAAATTCAAGGTCAAATAGCCAGCAAGTAGTAATTTTCTGGATGAAGAGCAACAGGACAAGCGATCCGAGGTGAAGGCAGTAAGGCAGCGCAGGGAAACGGATGCTTTAAATTAATTTCAGCCTCCAAGCCTGACGGCTATTCAAAACCCACAACTTGCTGAGCAAATTCCTTGTCTTATTAAATTGACCCACATTAGATAGCTGTGTACTCAGCTGATAGAAATGTACACACACAGGTCAAAGATGATTGCCAACCTCGAAAATTAATTAAAGCATCTGGAAACATGCACACACGCGGGCGTGTACGTGCACACACACACACGCACGCACGCAGATTTCGATCAGGCTGAAAATCAGCAATGTGATACTGGTACTGTGTACTAAGCAAAGTCAGAGGCAGCAAGATGGAAAATGAGAGTAAGGCAAAGACAGACTGGCAGACTGAGAAATGAGTCTTGCATTATGCTTTTCTGATCTGCTTAAAAAAGAAACCATGATATTACAACAATATGTGTAGCTTCTTTTACACTTGTCACCCTCAAATGTCTTGATCTAAACTTGCTCTTTTAGATAAATACCAGGGTGTGTGTGTCCCTCGCCTACGCTGCCTGCCTCCTTCACTCTTCAAGACATGCCATATTGCATTCAGCGCAGGCAAGGGAAGGTGACGCTCACTCATTCATTGAAAACATAAGCTTTTCTTCCCATTACCTATTCCCTACAGTCATGTGTGTGAGCAGAAGCACTTGACCCAATGCCAGCTGGTGAACTCAACTGTGTACTAAGGACTGAAAGACAGGAAGGGAATCTCCAGTGAGCGCTGCTCTACTACATTCCAATGTGGGCGGTGCTGGTTGGGCCTTTCTGTTCAGAGAAACTGCTTACAAGTATATTCCATCCAGTCTCTGGTATTCTGGTGTTCAGGTGGGCTTGTATTACAGGGCTGTAAGGACTGTTCTCTGGGATCAGTGGACCTTGTGGTGAATCTGGGCTAAACAAAAAAAAGAGGTTCAAACCGTTTGCTCCACACTCATCTCCAACAGCAACATGTAAAGTAGTGGCATTATGTGGGCGCAGCATAAGTGTGTGTGAGTGAACATGAGTGAGCGAACATGAATGTGAATCGGTGTGTCTGTCTGTGCCCCCTTTTTCAACCCCAAAGAAACTGTTATGTATTACGCAATTCGTTTAGACAGCCTCTGCAGCCATTACCCCTCTTCCTTGAGCTTGAGGTCTTACAAGGAAAAGCCGAGTAAATCCGCTGAAATTACCACCCCATCACACCTGACCTGTTTCTCCCAAATAAAGCCATGATACGATTGGACACAGGGCCGCTGAGAGCTTTTGGTCGGGCCCAGGACAAAGTCGTCTGAAAGGGCCACCCCCAGCCCAATACATACAATGTAAGGACGGAGGACCCAATTCTGAGGCACCTCTCTCTCTGGGCCCGGGACAACTGTCCCCTTTGTCCCCCCTGTCGGCACCCCTGATGGGACACATCAGGCCTTGCAATGGAGCATAAGGACCTGCTGCTGCTGGCTAATTGGGGGAGCAGGAAAAGAAGGTTTCAGAAAAGTTTCCAGGCAAAGATGTCTGCCCATGGGAAAGAGAAAAGTGTCATTACAGTGTCATAATAGTATCATGACAGTCATAGATAAGTCATAGCTTTGCCATGACCGAATGTCAACCAACAGTCATAAAATGTTTGACATGGACATAATGTTTATGACACGTACATAACTGTGCCATGACACTGTTATGACATGCCTATGACACCGGCGTCAAGTAAAGTGTTGGCCAGTATTATATATTGTGATGAACTCCTGTACTGAATGTTCACAAAACAATGACGTTCAGTGCAAAAGCAATGTTAAACTTCGCAACCCTTTAGGTTTCACTTTAGCAGTCGTATGAAATCAGGGAGAGCTCTGTTTCGCACACAGATGTAGTCAGATGCAACACTGCATTGTATTAGGATGTTGTAAAACATAGTCCTGACGAAAGTCTAGGACAGAAACATTGTGTATTTAAGAAAACAGCGAAATGACAGTGTGCAGGAGTTTCATGTTGACCCATGGGCCATCTGTGACGCACCTGCCAGCTGAGGTATGCGAAACAAGAATTAACGAAACATAGTCCTGACATAATAAACACGAAAGTAGAAAGGATTGTGACAAGTCAATAAAAACACACACACACACACGCACAAACAAATCCCGTTGACAAGAGGAGACAGGTCTCTGACTGCCAGAACCTGCTGGGGACAAAGAGCACCTTTGAAGCCACCACAGGAAGGAAGAAGGGAAAAGAAAAGGGCACAGAGACAGCAAGGAAAGGAAGTGCAGAGAGAGAGAGAGAGAGAGAGAGAGAGAGAGAGAGAGAGAGAGAGAGAGAGAGAGAGAGAGAGAGAGAGAGATTGATTGATTGATTGATTGCTTTATTACAGACTCTGGGTCCATCCAGGCAAAGAACACAGATAAGATACAAGAACAGGACAAGACTACATACAGACATATAACAAATATAGAAGAGCAAATCATACAAACAATATAAAAATAAACTTTAAAAAACAACCATACTGACTCTCTTACAGTAAACACTTATACCAGTGCTTCCAAAACTGGGATGTGCAGCGAGTGTCACTGTATGAAATGTTTATCATTGCCACAACATTATGGTTTTTAGAGTCATTCAGCCTACAGATGAATCTGTACATTATATTTCTCAATAATGCAGACAGTGTATTGACTCCATGGCTCACACACAACTCACTTGCACTAGTCCATCTAGGTCTTCTTAGAAGTATCCTCAAAGCATCATTATAGGCCACTTGTAATCTCTGGAAGCTGGCTTTTTTATAGTTTAACCATAGATGCGCAGTGTATAATGGAGAACAGAATGTCTTGAAGAGGGTCAACTTAACATTTACAGAGCAGTTACCAAATTTTCGTGCCAATATGTTTGCTTGCACATACAGCATACGGCACTGACGATAAATATCTTCATCATCTGTCAGTTGGTCAGTGATAACATGTCCTAAATATTTCACTTCCCTACAGGTGTTTAGGACCTTACCTGAAAGTCTGAATTCAGGGAAAGTCATGTGCTTGTCTTCCAGAGTCCTGCATATCATGATCACACTTTTAAGCTCGTTGAATTTTATATCTTGCGGCTCCCCATACATAGAACACTCATTGAGGAGCTGCTGTAAACCAGCTGAGCTAGGGCTAAAAATAACACAGTCATCGGCATACATAAGATGGTTAATAACTGTACTGCCCACCATACAGCCAGTTTTACATGATCTTAGTTTATGAGACAGGTCGTTCATGTAAAAATTAAATAATATGGGTGATAAAATACTCCCCTGTCTTACCCCATTACTTATATGAAAGGGAGCAGACAAGCAGTTGTCCCATTTTACCTGCATGGTTTGCTGCGCATACCAGTAAGACAGTATTCTGACTATGTACTTAGGGACACCAGCTGTACGAAGTTTATTAAATAATTTATCATGATTTAATCGATCAAAAGCCTTGGAGGCATCTAAAAAACAGATAAAAATTGAAGAATTCTTTCTTTTATAGCTGTTCAACAGTTCCTTTAACATGTATATGCACATGTCAGTGCCATGTTTAGCTTTAAAACCAAATTGGTGGTCAGTAGAGCTAATCAAGTTATTAATTCTCTGCAGGATAATTTGCTCAACTACTTTAGATAAAATATTAGCTAGAGCAATGGGCCTGTAGTTATTAGAAGATCCCACTTTTCCAGCTTTGTCCTTGATCACAGGAACCAGCTGCACTGTCATCATGGATTCTGGAAGAAATCCATGGGACATGAGAGAGAGAGAGAGAGAGAGAGAGAGAGATGTTCTGACCTTTTACAGTGCTTTTTTTTCCTAGAGTGAATGACTAGAAGGCAGGAAAAAAAGGTAATCGAGAGCAAAAAGGTAACAGGAAAGAGCGAAATCAAACTGGCAATTACATACTGATTGTGCACAAGTGTCACCACATGCAGTAATCATGCACATGCATGCATTGCCCCCCCCACATAGACACACACATAACACAGACATGTACACACAATTTATTCCGGACCGCTTCAGTAAACAAACTAAATATTTGATGGAATCTTGACAGAAAAGTAACAGCATGCCCTCCCCATGCCACCAGCACCCCCCATTTAAATCGCTCTCAGCAGACAGGAGCATGGCTCATCCAGGGATGGGCTGGGGGAGCAATAGGGCCCAGGCACTTTTGGCTTAAAGGGCCCCCCCTCATAATTAGCGGCACAGAACTGACGCACCGGTGGGCCCCGCACAGTCATGCGCCCCTATTTTCAGAAATGTAAAATATTTTACATTTTTGAAAATAGGGGCAGACACGGGTGCGGGGCACCCCGGGAAATTCCTGCTATGCCAGATGGCCAGTCCAGCCCTGCTCACATCCCAAACCTCCCTCCCCTTCCCCTAGCATATGCCAGAGATCACCGTGCCCAGCCTACATGTGCACTTGTTCCACATGGTTAATAGATCAAAAGCAATTTCTAGCAGTCTCAAGTGCTGTTTCCACGTAGCAGGATATGTTTAAATGTGGATGCATTTTTCTCCTGTTTAGATGGAAACGCAACATGGGGATCAAAATAAAACTCCATTGTAACGTGCGTTTTAGCTCCCTAAATGAGATGTTTTTAAAGCCAGATTTTTGATATGTGGATTTTAAAACTGGCTACGTGGATACGGAAGGCCAAAACCAATGCGTTTTCAAAAATAGCAGGCTACGTGGAAACAGCTTCTCAATTCCCTACATTTCTAGTCGCTTTGTAAACCAGATATTGCCTTTTAAGAATACCATCTTGAGGAAAGACTTAACTAAAATCACTACAGAACAACTAAGCACTCAATTCTAGCCTTACTACAGTGGAGACTACTAAAACAAAGTGCACTCCAGTAGTAACCTGGCAGAGCACTGCGGCGGGCAAAAAATGTCTGCTGTAAAGTGGTTACATTTTGTTTCTAAATGTCAAGGACAAGGTGTCTGGATTCGACAGCAACATCTGTGGCTAATGGAAACTTTGAGTCAATTGTGTGTGGTAGAGGGGGGGATGGCATTCGCAAACCTCTCTCTTAGCTTCAAAGTCTAGGCATGAACAGAGGACCTTGTCCTGAATAACTGGTTGATGCATCATTTCACACTCACGGCCACCAGCACCTGGGTCACGTCATGCATTCCTCTGTGACGCACCACACAAACCTTCTGTTGCACACATTGTGACGGTCACATTCTCTCTAGCGAGAGCATTCGGCACCCATTGTGTCATGAAGAATGCGAAGCATGCAGGACAGTCACCTATGCTACTAGATACTATCCCAGCACTCCAAAACTTGGCACATGCCATTGTAATGCATGTTTACCTTGTGCACTCTTCATTAACACAGTCTACCTGCATCGTCCATCAGATGGTTAACGACCCATGTCTGTTAGTTGCTATGTGCACCAAGTAATCATGTTTTCAAGTCAGTTCATTGTTATGAGAATAAAAGATACACTGCTCATTAGGCTAGATATTAATGATACTTCACTTCAATTTGCATATTTAACAAATAAGAATACTGTTACAAGATTTATAGGAGTTCAAAGTTACATTAATCACAGAAACAAAAAACCCATCATGGACAATCTTCATATGTGTCTCAAACAGTCTCCATGGCTAAGATGCAATAGTAGATAATGGTTCTCTGCAGTGCAGACTTGACCAGCTCTTCTGCAGTCTTGGAGAGTACGTTAACCATGCTAGAGGTCAGAGTGTGCTCTGCTCCCCGAATGGGACGTCACGTCACACATCCTGTCCAGTCCAGGCCAGGACGGTCAGTGGCATTGGGCCCGGTTTCCAGACTGCCCCTGCCCCTGCTCCCCAGGGCCCAGTGTCAGGACAGGAGGGACACTTCCTGTTTACATGGGAATGCAACTAGTTATAGTTCAGGGAAGATGACACAAGGCCAAGAGGAGGAGGAAATCTGGACATCTGACTGTTACAGAGCAATCAGCAGTTATAAAACTTCCCCTTTTACAGCTTCCACTGGCTTGTAGTGTCTCACCCTGATTGACCCCACCCCATCGCTACTGCTGCTGCTGCTGCTGCTGCTGCTGCTTACTGGTACGGTTCCAACACTGACAGCAAGGGTGTTGACTTCAACAAAGAATAACAAGAAAATGTAGCCTGTACAAAGTGCAACACACACACCTGCCTCAAAAATAGTTCCTGCACGGTTTGATGACAAAAATCTACAGTGCAAGCTTAGCTATCGTTATTTACTACTGGCGGTGACAAAGAATTCCAAGATGCAGATGTTTTTGCTAGACATTTCTGTCTCTACCACTTGGCAGTGGATCCAGGCAAAGATCCTTGGCAGAGCCACAGTATTGAGACCTTATCTGTGTTTTGCTCCCAGTTAAGTCCGGAGCCATGTTTTTAATGATCCCATTTCACACGTCTAGGCAGCTTCCAAAGTGCACAAGCTAGTAGCTAAGACAACTCCATTCTGGAATCTCCTGTGTTCTCAGCTTGCTCGTATGTTCTGACTGTCAAGGGACCTGGAGGAAGTAGCCTCCGTGTTCATCTGAGGTCAAACAGGCCTACTGGGAGCGTTAAATGCGGACCTGCCCCTTCTATCTACATGGAACATGCTCTTGGCAGCTGCAGCTTCGAGCAAAGCCCTGGCCTGCAGTCTTTCCACTCACCACAGCACAGACATCTGAACACTAAAAACACGGCCAATAATATGATTGCACTTCAGTAGCAGCACAGCACGAGTAATCGGACTCTGCCCTGGCTGATGCCCGCGAATTGTCTGGAATGAGGTTTACATTTACAGGAAATGTAACAGGGTAGACAGTCTCCTCCCATCTATCTACTATCGATGCCAGCCAGGTCAGTTTTCATTGGGAATCTTGCGAGTGTGCCTGTGCATGCGTGTCTCTCATCAGCCAAACAGCCATTCTCTCTCTCGCTCTCTCTCTCTCATACAGACACAGAGGAAACATCCTCAGTTGCCCTGAGCCAACCATGTGATGGAACCACAGAAGTTGCTGGAGAAACTGCTAGCTTGGTGCATTTCCCATGCATAAAGCATTATAAGACTTGAGCACAAAGAAATCAGAGCAGTCTTATTGAGTCTTCAATAAATCACAGCTGCTCACTAAATCCATTTTGAACAAGAACAAGCCGTAACAACACCAGCAACTTCACACGGCAGTATGTGCTGACAAGACACAGGCTTTTATCTGGAGGAGGGAGAGAGAGAGAGAGAGAGAGAGAGAGAGAGAGAGAGAGAGAGAGAGAGAGAGAGAGAGAGAGAGAGAGAGAGAGAGAGAGAGAGAAAGAGAGAGAGAGGGAAAGAAAGAGAGAGAGGGAGAGAGAGAGAGAGAGAGAAAGAGGGAGAGAGAGAGAGAGAGAGAGAGAAAGAGGGAGAGAGAGAGAAAGAGGGAGAGAGAGAGAGATAGAGAGAGAGAGAGAGAAAGAGAGAGAGAGAGAGAGAGAGAGAGAGAGAGAGAGAAAGAGAGAGAGAGAGAGAGAGAGAGAGAGAGAGAGAGAGAGAGATATGAAAGAAAGGCTCTGTGGAGGTAATCAAAACAGGATGGATCAGAGAGAGCTGGAGAGAGAGATGAAGCTCATTCTTTGTACAGTACCTCGACATACCAGGCACTGCTCGACCCACGGCCACTCACACTGTACAGCCTTGTTCCCATTAGTTGACAGTTTCAGGTCATTACCATAGAAGATAACATAGGCCTCATCTCTCGCTGAATTAAAACAATAAGTCAAGTCAAGTTAAAAATAAAATGATTTCATAGTAAAAAATAATCACATTGAAGAATAACCCATCATAACCTCATAACCCATCTTTTCAACTGAACTTGTTTATTCCATCCTTTAAAAGATACAAAAGGACTACACTTCTGTCAAAAATAAAAGCATACATAATTGACAGGCATTGAGATTATATTTGGACATGGTGAAAAAATATACAGAGGATAATATTCATTGAGGGAAATATCCTATGTATTCCTTATTTGATTAAGCACAGTGTTGTACAGATTATGCTGTGGCTGCTTTATAGTCATCAGAAAAAAGCAAGACAATCTAAACTTGACAGGTGGGTGATTCTCACGAAACGTGCAACAAAGGTGTTTTGACAACCATTTTTTCAAAATGCTTTTTTGGTTGAATTTCTTTTTGAATCAGTTACATCAAAGTGTACAGTTACTAAGCACAATAATATCAACTTACCTGACAACTTTTTAAAACACATTTTTTAACGTTTTATAGGTCCATGCCTGCTAAAATGCTCATTACCGCAATTGTTTTCTTTTTTGAAATGTATTAGGACACTTAATTGTTCTAGCAGTTGTGTTCATTGAATATTGATAGTTGTACTAGGGGCTACATAAAACACTCAAAAAAGTTTTTTTTCTTATTATTTTAGTTTAAGAATTTTACCATTTTACCTCATTACCGCAATAGGATCATTTGTTTTCCTCTTTAATTTTAGAATACATCAGTGAAAACCTACAATTTTGGTCCAAAAATATACTGAAGTGAAAGAAACATGAAAGGTACTGTGTTCATAAAAAATATACATGAATACAGTTTTCCTTTAGTACTTTTTTTTTCCAATTAAGTGCTCATTTCGGTAATGAGGGATATGTTTCGGTAATGAGAATGAGTTTTCGGTAATGAGAATAAGGAGAAATAAATTGAACTAAAGCCAAATATTAGTAAATGATGTGTTATTTGTTATTATTATTAGCACAACGACAGAGCCTCCAGGGCAGAACTAATCAAATGACACCTAATAAGATGATAAATATATTCTATATAAAACCATTCATTAAGCTACTGAAGGATATTGGGATTCAAGACTTAACCCAGCCAAATATTACAGATTTTGTAAAGGACTCTTAGAAAGTACATTTTCAATACAATTGAGTTATATTCAGGGGATCTAGAGAAGGTGGGGTCTGTTTTAAAGGTGGCTGCCTTCAATATAGGCCTAAAGTGCTGGGGGAAATCCTAGTTTGTTTTATTAGTACGGCTCTCTGAGAACTTTTACGGCCCTCGGATGAATTTGAAGAGGCCCCTCGAATGAAAAAGGCTCCCCACCCCTGCAGTAGGTGAATAGGCGAGGCCCCTCCTGGGCACCAAAGTAACATCATAGTACAAGGGGTGAAGGCTAAGGGGTGCACTCTGAAGTTAAGAAAGCCCATTGGGAAACTCCAACTCCCATTGTCATTGTGACACAGCACTCCACACCACACAAGTGAACACTGCACACTGCACACAACGAAACTGCATTTATGCCTCACCCATGCAAGGGGGCAGCCCGCAGTGCGGTGGGACGGTACCATGCTCAGGGTACCTCAGTCATGGAGGAGGATGGGGGAGAGCACTGGTTGATTACTCCCCCCACCAACCTGGCGGGTCGGGAGTCGAACCGGCAACCTCTGGGATGCAAGTCTGACGCCCTAACCGCTCACCCATGACTGCCCTTTATAGTTATAGTTATAGTTATAGTTATAGTTATAGTTATAGTTCGTCCATCATCAAAACACCGGAGGGTAGCCACCTGATGACCCCAATGAAGCGCATACATCCCACTCCTCATCCCCACCCTGAATATGATATCACAACTCACCACTGATCTCTCCAGCCAAAAATCTATAGTGGACCAGAAATTTAAATCTGTTATGAGAAGGGAAATCATGTCGTAGTGCGAGGTCGTGCACTGGACTTTTTTTCTGACTCGTTGCGCACCGGCAACTAGGAAGTAGAAGGAACAGGAGATGACTAGAGTAGGTTGTATGGTATGCCGGTTCGGTACACCTTGATTTTAGGGTCACAGTTCGGTACATTTTCGGTACAGTATCACCATAATACTGTCCGGACCAAAGCCGGAATTCACGTACGTTATGTGTTATGAAATATCACTGAACACCACTAACTGTTTGAGTTGCACATTGCACACTAATGGCAGTCAGGGCATCAGACTCCCGATTCCTGACCCGCCAGTGATCTCCCCCATCCTCCTCCATGACTGAGGTACCCTGAGCATGGTACTGCTCCCGTTCGGGCGCTATTGGGGATGAGGCATAAATGCGGGTGAGGCATAACTACCATTCTGTTGTGTGCAATGTGCAGTGTTCATGTGTGTGCTGTGGAGCGCTGGATCATGACAATGGGAGTTGTAGTTTCCCAAGTGGGCTTTCACTTCACTCACATTTTTTAAAAAGAAAAAGTGTTGGTTTTCAGGACAATATCAGACATGCCCATAATTAGTATAGGGTGCATGAAAAACAAAATTAAAACGTTGCAAAATCCTGCTCTTCTCTTGCAGTATTGTTCCTTTGAACTACCTTAACTTCCTTTTCATTTTCTAGCATGTTTGATACTTGTCAAAAGGTGGCACAATAGACTTGGAATTTTGAATTGCTGTTAATGGGCATTTTCAGCTAAATCAGTGCAAAGTGCATTTTGAGGCTGTTTTGATCCCGTTACCTTTCCACTTACCCAGGACATCAAGAACTCACAGCATGACTACATGGGTGTTTGAGCATGGCTTAAGGATCAGAGTATGGGGGCTGAAACCTTCCTAAAGGCTGCAAAAAACATGCATGAGGAGTTTCTAATAAAGGCAACTAGAGCATTCCTCCAAATGAGTCTTCTTACTAGTTTTGATTGAAATATTCTAAAAACTACTTCTCGCTGAATTCGCTAAATAGGCCTATTCACTGCTATTTCAAATGCCAAGCCTTTAACAATGATCAAATTGGATCCAAAACTTAGATTTTGGAAGGAAGTCAAGTTAGTAAAAAAGGATACTTAAATACTCAAACCCACTAGGGTATGACAACCAAACACAGGAAGCAAAAAATCTGTCAATTTCTGGAAAAGCACATAGACTTGAAGTGAGTCGATTTTGTCTCCCAACTTGTTCCCTTTTTGCCATCTACGCAATCTGACAACTTCACTGCGAGTGCTGGGTTCGTTGTTTGCCATTGCCTTTGCATTGGGTGACATCACTAGGCAGTTTGATTTTTTTTTTTTGCATCAAAGGACCACATTTCGAGGGTGGAATATTGATTCATGGATTGGCATATGAGCAAGAATTAAGTTGCTACTTGCTCTCAATGAACTTTCACAACAGGGTTTCTGGCCCATAGTCGATTGTTGTTCTTCCAAGGGTGGGACAAAATATAAATGTCACCACAACATTTGCCAGAAAGGATGAGAACAGAAAAAATGGTCTATGAACAACACCTGTATGACCACTCAATTTAGCTTATGTAATGTATAGGGAGATGATCACTTTTACAGACAAACCCCCATTAGAGCTATTGCATATGTTAGGCATTTACTTTTGCTTTGTTTACTTACAATATTTGGCTTGGATTCAATACAATTGCATATTTTAACCCGAAATGGATGCAATGTCACTTAACACTTTCATCAAGTGCTTTAACTGTAATTAAGTGACATAGTGACAATATTTATACTGCAAAAATATAATTTGTATTTAAGGTTGCAGTTGCATGTTTAAAAATGTAAATAAATAAAAAGCGAAATGGATATATGTCATGAAAATCTATTCTAAATGTAAATCACCATAGAGTCTCATTACCGAAATTGACAATCCTCATTACCGAAAGGTACTTAAAACATTGCGGTAATGAGAATGTGTATTGCGGTAATGAGATGGCTCAGCACAATAATGCTAACTGTAACTTGAGTAATTATGACATAGCTAATTCATGACCATTGTTGAATTCTGAAAAGGAATACCCTATTACCAAGCAAGTTTAAAATGAAAAAATCTTTTTCATTTTGAAATATTGACTAATTTCGGTAATGAGAACCACTTTTGTCGTATTTGCATATTTTTGAGACAAATTGTGACATTTTACAGGCACAAACAATAAGGCTGACTAATCATGTAGCCATCTTGAATCTCCTGTTTGTACACATCAATTGTAGGTAGTTTCAGCTCATATTGAAATTCTGATGGCTTTTAATTGTAGCTCTGAAATATATTGCGGTAATGAGAAGAAAAACTTGGGGACACGATCTTTTCTTGAAATATTCATTAGTGTTCATTATTTAATTTGCCAACAAGGAACACTTAATGAAACTTCAGACATAGACCAACGCTCTTGTAGTGTCATTTACGTATTTTTAATTTTTTTATTATGTTTTAACCTAATTCAAAGACCAGAAATTTTGGTCAGGACACATTTCGGTAATGAGAATTTGCCTATAAAATGCATAAAAAGTGGAAAATAAAAATAACATTTTTTAAAATGAACTAGTGTGCCAGAAAGTACACGTCTTGCTCTACAGTAATGTATATTATCAAAAGAATCCCTGTCATATTTAACCATTAAAACCTCATTGCCATTGATTTTTTTAGCTTCGTGAGAATCACCCAGATGTCAAGATTTCACAAAGACACTGAAAAATATCAGATATATATTATATAATATAATATATCAGAAGCTCTCATATCATCGAAACGTCAAAACTAGCGTATCTCCACACAAAAAAAAAGAATTGCAAATAATAGGAACCCACTACAACAGCTGCTGCTTCAACAAAGATTTATTGGGAAAGATACCGGTAAGTATTCCCTTGTTTTCAGCTGCTCTGGAAGTGAGCGTAGGCTTATCTGCTGCTCACTTCCTTTATCATTACAGTATCAGCATGGAAACGAATGGCTCCCTTCTCATGTAGTAGCCTACTGTATAGAGGGAATTTCTATGATATGAAATCTAATGGGACACTACTCTACTGGGTGGTCTGAAGAGAACCTTCATCCTTGTCCCAATAATAACTTAACAGCAACAAAACTGGATCCAAACACCTCAAACCACTATGTTTGATCAACTCATATTTTATACTGAAAACTCGAATGGTCGTCTAAATATGCTGACCGATTGAAAATACTGAAAAAGTCAACCTTGGAGGTCAGCACACGCGTTGTTTACATAACTTGGCCTCCTAAACTAACAAAATCACCCGAGGTGGCTCAACTGATTGCGTAACTTTACATCAACAGCAGCAGGCTCCAAGGCTGGCCTGCCTCCAGAACAATCACAACTGAATGAGGAAAGGGATTAAGAGCAGATAAGAGTCTTATCGGCAGACCGCTAAGTCCCTGCCCCATCCAAGACAAACTACCACTTGCGACTGATCAGGAGCTGCGGAGAGGAGAGAGCCAGAACGGAGTGGATATATGGAGCTCTACAGCCCAGAGATGTAGTAACAGATAGCTGTGGTTGATATCAGAAGTAGAGGTAGATAGATAGCAAGCACTTCCATCCAAGTTCACATCCAAGTTCTTCAGACGTTTTGGAAACACTCACGAGGAGATGAAGGCACCCCGGGTATATCCCCCGATCTCCTTACTGCCGCACCCAGCGGAGCTATAGGTTCGCAGGGCATTTGCCCCTGGGCCCATGGCCCTCCAGTATTGGTGGTGAGGGCCCTATTATGACTTTGGCAGGTTGTATGGAGGTCCTCCTCAGTGTTTTGCCCTGGGTCCCTGTGCGCAATTGTTCCGCCACTTCTTCCATCCGAGTTCACATCCAAGTTCTTCAGACGTTTTGGAAGCACTCACGAGGAGATGAAGGCAGACCAGGGGCCCTATCAGGGTTTTGCCATGGGGCCCTGTGTGCAAATGCTCTGCCTCTGACCGCACCCCTAAAACAGGATCAGTCATGGGACTCAGCTCAGCTCTCTGTGCTGCTCACGTCCTCTGCAGTCTTCTATAGAATTCCCACAGAGACCCAGAAGTGATTATAGGGGTTGGTGGAGATATAATCCCAGTGGGAATGGGAGTACAGCACAGGACAGGAGGACTGACCTTGGCCAAGTAGTATAATCTGCTGACTGAGCAATTCCTCCCTTTATACTCTTTTCTCTGTGTGTGAGGCAGAAGAAGTGTGTATTGGAAGCTCTTGTAGAATAAAATCTTTAACATCCATCTTGGGTTAGAGTTAAAGGCTGCTTTCCCACCAAGGTCTGGCTTTTAAAATAGATTCTTCAAAAAATATGGCATGAAACGAATATCACAAGTCTGCTATTTTCTTCAATTCCACAAAAAATCAGAAAAAGGAAAACTACTGCGGAAAAGGCAGGGTGGCATATGTCTGGGGCTTGAGGGCTGTGAAATGCAGCTGAGTCTGGTTTTTATTAGTCATGTTTTCATACATTTTCCCTGCTCTGGATACCTCACCACCACCACCACCACCACTCAGATGGTACATTATGACCACATGGTCTTCAGATCCTGACCCCACTTGGCTCCCTATGTTATGAGCCATACAGTATAAAATATAATTATACTCAGGTGGAGTGTCTCAATGGACTTGGTTCGCTCGCCAAAGGGACAAGTGCTAAATGCTAAATGTAAACTTGCATCCAGGATAGCCTTTTGCATATTTCGGTAACTGATGTAAAAGCTCTACACTAATATCAAGACACTGTTACCACGACCGCCTCTCCATTGAATGCTGTTTGGTTCTGGCTGTAGCTGGCCACACAGTATACAGACAACTCAACCCAGTGGTCTGGATAGTTGACCCCCTATGCCTCAGAAGGTGCATTAGGACCATATGGCCGTACCACGACCCCTACCTCACTTTGCTCCCTAGTGTTAGCCCAGTGCAACTCGGCCCAGGTCATTTGGCTTCTGCAGGCATCCACACAGGGCTCTAAATTAACACCATCCAGCCTGCCAAATGACGGTGAAATGTCAGTTTGGCTGGTAGTAAAGACCAACATACTAGCCCTTTTGACCCATTAGTGAGTGTACGTGTTTGGCTAGTAAGACTGACATCTGCTAACCATTTTGGCAGGTGATGAAAAAAGTTAATTCATAGCCCTGCATGCACACAGCACCTCGGCAGCCAGGGACAGTGCTGGCACCTGCATCCCATACCCTACTCAATCACACTGCCCCCCCTCTGGCATCCACATGTTGCGATTACTGGAAGTGGTAACACGGAAAGCCATGGAGAATTGACAGGAATCACGTCCCTTTTTTACTGAAGAACAGAAAGATTTGGCAGGAGCAATATAATGCCTGTGTCTCATTTTGCTAAAGTTCTTCGAGTGCCATGAAGTCTGCTGTGACCTTGCCATTTGTCACACTGCGAAATTCCAAACCGCTGAGGAGAGAATCAATTCTCTTGACCAATTTCCAAAATGGCTTACCTAATAACTTTAATTCATACAGTAGCTTTCTTTGCCAAATGCAACAAAGCAAAAATGCGGTACACAAGTAAGCAGACCAGACATTTGAATGTGAAGTCATGAGAGTAGAGGCAATGGAGGTTTTTCTGTGAAACCCAACACAACATTAATCACAAATAAGCAAAAACAAGAAAAAGAAAGTTGGAGAAAGAGAAAAGAGAAAGTTGGCCCCAGAAGACAGACAAAAATGATAAGCAGAACAAGAACAAATGTACAAGGGCAGGAAGGTGGAGAGAGAGAGAGAGAGAGAAAACGAGAGAGAGCAAGAGAGAGAGCACAAGAGAGAGAGAGAGAGAGAGAGAGAGAGAGATAGATATCGAGAGAGAGAGAGAGACTGCACACCGCACAAAAAAGATGGGATGAGTGACAGGCTCATAAATATGAGACTCAGTGCAGGTGGGGTACAGCATGAGCAGGAGGCCGCGTAAATAAACCACCACAGGCTAATGGGATTTGAGGCACGGGGGCTTTGCTGTAAATAGCCTCAGCAGGTAAGAAGTGCAGACTCACTCAATCCCTCCCTCCGCACTACCCTTTATCACACAATGCCTGCTGTGCCGACACAGACAGCCCGGGGAGGAGACACAAATGCCTGATTAAGGTTAAGGGTCACTCACACAGGAGACACTGACAAAGGCAACAGCCGAAACGTTTGTCTACACGTTTGCTGCCATGTAAAAAAAATTAAAGAAGAAAAGAACCCGAGTGCGATCCAATTTTTCACTTTCTAAGTTATTCAACTGGAGACGCACCACACGGAAGAGCGCGGTGTATCTGAACTACGTACTGCTTCACTCACACAGGTAGCCATCTCTAGGCAGTCTGTCAAAACTGACGGCAATAGTTCATTTGAGGTTATCTGTTAGTGTGTGTCATTATTAGTAACCCTCACCATCCCCTTGCAAAAAAAACACACCTAATTTCTCCTGCAGGTTTTTTTTTTTTTTTTTTTAAGATATGTGTGGGTGTGCTCAGGCTGAGTCAGCAGGGTGGCATCACAGCAGTGGCGGAACAATTGCACACAGGGCCCCAGGGCAAAAAAATGATAGGGCCCCTCATACGGCCTACAAAAAATATAATAGGGCCCCCACTACCAATATGGGAAGGCCCTGGGGCAAATGCCCTGCTTGCTCTCCCTATAGCTCAGCCTCTGCATCACGGAGACCCAGAACCAAAGCCAGGCAAGACAAGGGAAGGGAAGGGAAGAAGATGCCTCACGCAGGCCGTCCATAAATCTAGCCGCGCTTTACGGCCCCCATAAAAGGGCCCGGAAGGAAGCAATCTCCATTACAGCCTGGCTGGCAGCTGGGCCGTGTGCGGGCTGGGCTATGCACGCGCTGGACTATGCTGGGCTGGGCCTAGTGCGGGCTGGGATACGCATGAGCTGGGTAGTGTGCGGGCTGGGCCTGAGGGATGATTTTGAGCAAAGATGATTGTGGACTGGGCCTAGCTGGTGGAGAAACAGACTGGTCCCCAGCCTCCGGACAAGCACTATTCAGAGTGACATACCGCTATTCAGACATACCGCTATTCAGACATACCGCTATTCAGACATACCGCTATTCAGACACCAGATTTGCCGTAGGGTCAGGGTTAGGGTTAGGGTAACGGCATGCACTCTCCCCTAAACTGAAAACCTCAGCAACGTTGCACACACCACAGAAATGGCAGATTTCGGTGCGAAACGTGCCGGTATTCAGACAATAGACATCAATGTCTGAAAAGCAGCATGTCTGAATAGCGCCATGTAACCAAGTAGAGATGACTGGGCCTACAGAAGGGAAACTGCCAACTGTAAATGGGTGGATGACGTGACTTGTTGTTTTTTCGTAACAATGGCTAAAAACCTACAAAACTGATATATTTCCTTTAAAAAACAAATGTCAATGAAAGAAGATGTGGTACATTATGTTTCATATTAGTCTTAGATGAGAAGAAACATTTTTGTTAAGATTTATGTAAAGGTTTATATGTCAAATATCCTGCTGTGTGACTGTAAAATTAATGAAACCTGGAATATAATATATATATATAAATTAAACCAACAACATTTTCAATAATGTATGAAGCATTTGGCATGATTGCATAAATATTAACTTTATATTAAGATATGTGAATGTGAAAAAAACTCAAGACAGTAATATTAACTACAAGTTCAATTTCGTAACACAAATTGCGTCCTGTGGGGTGACATGTATGTCAATGTTTATGAACGGGCAGCCGCAAGGCCAACTACAAGGGTCTTAAAGACTAGCTCCTAACCAGTACCTCAGTTATTGGAGAGTGCTGTGGAAGTTTAAGGTGACTTTTAACCTCTTAATATGTCTTCATATTGCAATGTTTCTGTCACGCAATGCTTAGGTTCCTTTTATGGTGTCCTATGGTGTGACTGCTCTTATAGAAGGAAAAAAAGAGATATTCTTATAAATGGAAACACATATTAAGATTAAACACAATGTCATTATCAAGTTGGCATGAGATCAGATGTCAGTCATGTATACAAAAGGATTAAAATGGCCACAATGCAGTGAATTTCCTGTGGTGTGACTTCATTTTCCTGCGGTGTGACATGCCTATGCAATGTGCTGATGCAGGATACATTTTCCCAAAAATGGCAAAAATTAGGCGAAATTCCACAGACCACTAAGTGCTTTATTTTTTTCTATTTTTTCAGGAATTGGAATAACTTTTTTTTTTTTATTGTGTTACGCCCTTAAACGTCAACCACCCAAATATCTGTGAAAAGTCTCATGATGATGACGAGACCACCGGGTAAATTATTTGAGAATTGTAAGTTGCAAAACAGTATCTTGCTTCCTTGCGAGGTCAGTGAGTCATGACAAAATAACATTCATCTCTTGTCACACTGATACCATTTCAACTCCTTGAGGGCTGTCTTTCTGGCAGTGACTGGTCACAGGGTGCAGACAAACCCAACGCAACATGGAGTGTCACCTTTCAGTAGCAGCTGTGACCTAATGGTCAAGGGGGTTGGTTGGTCTGCCTAAGGATTGGTCTACTCCACTGAGAACAGTCATTCCTGGGTAAGTGCAGAAAATACAGGGGGGGGGATAGCTACACCCTCAACCATGACAGTGATACCCCATCTAAACGTATGGCTCCAGGGGGATTTCCCATGAACCCATTTCACTATCACTTGTCTACACAAGAGAGTTGGCTACGTAGATGTACAAATAGACAACAAGATATTTGAAGTGCCCTAACTGGTTTCCTCTCCCCAAATGCATGAAGGGGTGGTCCCCCCCAGGCAGGTTCTGCAACTAATTCTAATCAGTTGGGTTGTCTTCGGTGAGTGAAGTGCTAGTTTTGGTCAAGCTTTTTATCCACATTTAGCATGTAGAAGGATTTATTGCTGCATTAAACTATACTTCTCAAACCAACTTAATAGGCCTACAAATCCAAATAAATCAGATAACTGCTAAAAAGTATGAGGAGTACTACAGATTGCCAAATGAAACATTTCATCAATTAATATCTGGGACATTTTAGTATTCCCATTGTTTAAGCAGATTGATCTCCCAGGATCAATCCAAGACAATCCAACTCCCCAGGCACCGGTGGGAGTTCCCCAATGTGCCCAAAGCAACAAACACAAAGAAAAGCAACAGAACTAGTATAGATATTGTAACCGGTTAGGCCTCCCCACACCGCTTTGAAGCAGACACACCATCATCAAAGCGAAACCTATTGTGGTCAACGAATGAAAATGCTAAAATAAACAAGTGCTGCAAGACATTGTTGGTATTTTGCAACCAACAACCAAACTGGTGGTGGAATGAAGCCTGGGCCATTTTGTCCGTTTTTGCAGTTCAAAAGACATGTCTGGCCATTAGGTGAACATGCATAAGAGGTACTTGGGAAGGTGGGGTAAGATTTCAGGAAGGCTCATGTGAATTTTATATCTTGCTCCCTTTCACACAGAAGACAGGGGGAGAGGGGAGAAAAGAATGGGGAAACGTCAGGTCAAAGCCATGGCAACAGTGGATGGGAGGTGGTGTCAGCAATTAAGCTACATGGTTGAAGTCTTCCCATGTCCTGTTGCCATGGTTATGAGTGTTGACATTGGCAGTGTAGTTGGGGGAGCTGGGTACTGCTCGTGACTATGGCTACAGCATGTTTTCTGAGCATCTAAAAGGACCAAAAGCAAAAGGGTAGAGAAAAAAACAACACATACACGTGACATCATTTGGCTCCAAGAGGGGCAGCTTATGACAAAGCGGGTAGCACGCGGGAGCAGGATGGGGCTGGTGTTTGGGGGCTGAAACCAAACAATAAGGTTACCAAGCAGCTAATCTGCTTTTTCAAAAGCCACCAGCCACACTTCACTACATTTGCAGCCGGCAACGAGAGGTGGTGCGTCGGACGGGATGAGCAGTTCATGTCAACACAGCTGGAACACTACGAGTGGAGATCAAAGCATCCTCCAGGAGCGCGCTAGTTAACCAGGAAGATGCCAACGGCGATCAAGAAGTCACTTCCCCATGGTGTACTCTAGTCGGACTCGGAGGCATCTGTGTTCAAAGCATGCTACAGTGACATTCTATTCTTCCAGCATAAATACTATGATAAATTGAACATTGCCAACATACGCATATACATGCACATTCGCGAAAAGCCTAGCAATTTTGCGGTGGGGGATGGAGACTCCCAACTGAGATCGCTCCCGGACGTGCGGTCCCAGGTGTTTCTATCACTCCCGGACGTGTAGTCCCACCCGATTATATTTCACGTATTATCATATACTGCCACATAGCCTACAAGCAATTTAGGGTTAGGGTTAGGGTTAGGGTTAGGTTAAGGGTTAAGGTTAGGGTTAAGGTTAGGAACAAAAAACTAACATCAACAACATAACTAGCTCCGTCATATGGCGGTGGTACCGATAGTCTGGCTAGTGGGAGCGAGATGAAAGGGGAGCGTCCTGGGTTGGGAGCGTCAATCAGGGAATCGCAATTTTGCACCCATCTACAATTCCCAAAACTTCAGCTGACTGCAACAAACAACCACCATACAACATCGCTCTACTCACTATAGAACTATATCTTCCATTGCGCACAGACAGTAATGAGAGTACCAGTTGTACACCGTGAATTGGTGACGTGGCGAGAGACAAAAAATAAAATACCATCATAACATGAAGCCTATCTGCGAACGTATTTAATCTTGGCACACAGGTGATTATTGGCATCGTTTCCTGTCACTATTAAACGTAGCACGTCTGACTTGGGGTGAGGAGGAGATTCTAGGCAAGTTTGGGAATTAGGCTATATGTCCAGGGTAATGTTGCATTACGCACAATAAAGAGTAACATTTGGTAACGTAATGTGACGTTACAACAAGGACAACCACACACACATGGCTTTATGTCAAAGGAGAGGAAGTACTGTATGGTAATTCAACAACCAGGTAGCTGCTAGGTAGACCAAAAGCTGTCCTTTGGTAATCACCACCAACACATCGCCCTGTGTTACTGGGCAACTATGTATACAAAGCAGCTACCACAATTTTAAAAGTTCCTGTTCATTGTAGCCCGCTTAGAATATGTGTAAAACAACTGGAATGGTACCAATTCATGCGTAAAGTTGAGGTGCGTCAGATTAGCCTATGTTTTTGGTCGAGCGCTGCATCTCTGAGTGCGAAATAAAGCAAGGCTAGCTAGCCACCTTGCACTCTGTTTAATTTGTAGTGCATAGCTCTAGTTGGTTTGTCATTTACTTCCCAGCAGTTTCAGCACAACTTGAAAGGTAGCCTCTGCTACTACGCGGCACGCCATAGACTCTAGCCAACAATATCATTTACCTGGCGCCTGGATACGAGACCACGCTAACAATGTTACCATGTCGTGTAATACCTCGACTTATATCACAAAGAACAACCAAACCATCTAATTTCAAAACTGTCTTTAGCTGAATCGACAAGGAAGGATAAAAACTTACTTTTGTGTTTGCCATAACTCCACGACTGTTTCGCAAGACTAGGGCTCCGAATAATGGCTCTCCCAGCCGATTTCAAAGCATCCATAATTTGAAATCCAACGATCCTGGGTTAGAGCCCTGTACACACCGGTATTTCGCTTTGGCAGTACGAAGTAAACCGGGGTTTCATGCACTCGCAAACTTTTCCACAACCTGTTTTTCCCCCTTCTGAAAGAGACAGCAGGAGTCGATAGCTGCTCATGCTCAAAACGGTGGGCGGCGATGCGTATGTAAATTGGCCGGATAATGCGTGACGTTGCAGAGTAACCACCAGAGCCATCTAATATCAGAGTTACGCCACTCCCATAGACCTCTATGGACCAATCTTTCCACAGCAATGGCGGCTCTCATGGAGCCTCACGGAGAATTAACATGGAAATCCCCATTGACTTTAGTTCTATTAGAAGTTACTTAGTTCCAGGAGGTGGCGGTATAACACAGAAAATGTGGTAAAGGTCATGTAATTTGTCTGTACTTAATCTTTGTTTGATATGTGATGGTTCTGTGTTAGTTTCCAAGAACAGAAGTTTACTGTTAAGAAACATTTTAATCAACGCGAATCACATCACCAACCGACTTCCTGGTCCCCGGTTTGCGCAACTCTGTTATTAGATGGCTCTGGTAACCACATGCGCGAGTACATTTTTTTCTCTCCCTCCTTCCAGTGAAGGCAATGCGCAGCCTAATTGGCGCTCGCTGTCAGGTTGGCCCTATCCTTTTGATGCCATTTCTGATTTAACCTGTGCATGTTCACACACTAGCATGCAGGGCCGCCGATATCTTTTTCTTTGCCCAGGACAAAGTAATCTGGAATGGGCCAATATCCAATACATTCAATGTAACAGAAACCCAATTTTGTGCCCTCTCTACCTGGGCCCGGGACAATTGACCCCTTTGTCAACTCATGCCAGCTCCCCTGCTGACATGCACATACTTAAGTCAGTTGTTAAACAGAAAATTGGTAACAATATGCTGATCAGGAAGACACATCAAACAAACTAGGTTACTGTGATGAGACTTACAGCTCACACTAATAAGTAGCATATACACACAGAGAGAAAAAGAACTCACTTGGCAAAATGTGTCTGAGGGCCAGTTGATCTAGGCCTCGTCTAGAAGATGCAGTCCCAGTGGAACAGCAGCCAGGTGCACAGGGACACATCCTCTGTCTGCAGGGCTGGACTGGAGTAGGAATAGGGCCCGGGTACTTTTGGCTTAACCCCTTAATGCACGCCGTACCTCCTGTGGCACGCTGTAATAGATATTGAAAGTTAACTACTATAGTACTACATTACTATGACAGTGCACGGGGCCTTTAGTAATGCACTACAACTTAGTCATTGCCATTCTAGTAACAGCTAATTTATAATGCCGTGTCTTAAGGGGTTAAAGGGCCCCCTCATGATTAGCGGCGCAGAACTGACTCACTGATGGGCCCCGCACCCTCATGGGCTACTATTTTCAGAAATGTAAATTAAATTTTTACATTTCTAAAAATAGGGGCCCACGAGGGTGTGGGGCCCACTGGGAAATTCCCGCTATGCCAGATGGCCAGTCCAGCCCTTTCTGTCTGCAAGATTGCCCAGCCGAGTAGGAGGATGACAGGCTCAATCGTCTGGTGACGCAGCTGGCCGGAGCCCTGACAGCACCCAGGGGGGTCTGGCTGCTCAGGGGAGACTCATGTGGACCCAACACACGGTCATGTTCATGTTCCTGCCTCTATACAGGTGAGGAGAAGAAATGTCAATAAATACATCTGGTACCATTAGTCTTGCTATTTAGCACACACACACACAGACAGACACACAGACACAGACATACAGAGACACACACACACACACACACACACACACACACACACACACACACACACACACACACACACACACACACACACACACACACACACACACACACACACACACACACAGGGCCGCTGACAGCTTTCACTGTGCCTCGGAGTCCAGACAAAGTCATCTGAAAGGGTCTCTTACCCAATACATACAATGGGGACACCCCCCCCTCCCCCTCGTTGGGCCTGGAAAAATCACACACACACACACCTCCATCACATTTGTTCGTAACTATCTTGTAAATTCCTTTAGGCACACATCAGTCATAATCCTGAGCACGCACGCACGCACGCACGCATGCACGCACGCACGCACGCACGCACGCATGCACGCACGCACGCACGCACACACCTTTACCTGTTGATACATATGGCCTGGCATGTATTATTTATATATCTATTTATTAAATCTGGCACCTGCACCTGCTAAACGCGAAGCCTTTTCAAACCAGAATTGTTTTGAAGTTGAAAGACCACCAGCGAGTAGTCACCGATGCCCATCTGTTTTGCTCACCATGGTGAGATGTTTTCTGCATCATGTTTCCTGTTTTCTTGTGCATTGCAGATTGTGGAAAAAGACACTCTCTCTCTGTATCGCCTAATGATTTACTTTTAAATGTTTAACTGGATGCAGAATCTCACATAAGTTATATATTATACATTAAAGAAGCAAAGGACATCACTCTCATGTTTTAACTTATTTAGTTAGCCAAGTGTGAATAAATTTTGTGTAAATCTACAGTCTACATGTATTGAAGTGGTACTTCAAAGCGTGTCTGTCTTTATCCGATTAGTGCAGAAAAATGTGTGTTAATATCGTATGCAATGGACCCGAGTTACACAGACAGATAAAATAAATATTTCACTTTCTCTTCAGAGAGGACAGTGGCTTTACTGATCGCCTTGTGTTTCCCTACAAATCCCCTCCTGTTATATATATTTATCTCCCATTCGATCTCTATGAGAAGCCCATTCTCTCCGTACAAAGGCAGCATTTGTCTCTATCTAGATGTCAGAGATGAATGTCATGTTCGAAGCAGCAGGGATCAGAGAGAGAGCGAGAGAGAGAGAGAGAGAGAGAGAGAGAGAGAGAGAGAGAGAGAGAGAGAGAGAGAGAGAGAGAGAGAGAGAGAGAGAGAGAGAGAGAGAGAGAGAGAGAGAGAGAGAGAGAGAGAGAGAGAGAGAGAGAGAGAGAGAGAGAGAGAGAGAGAAGGCCGTTATAGTGCTTCCTTTGGAGCTTCACTGGAACTAGCTCGCTAGTGCACCACAAGTCTTGGCTTCTTTGATGTCTGCTCTCCCTCAGTCCCTGCTGTTTTGCCATCATCTCCTACTACAGATATCACTGCTGTGGCGAACGTGAGCTACATGCTGAATATGACAAGAGCTGTGAATTATTGATTTGGGAGAGCAGGGGTGGTGGTGATTTATGCTAATCATGTGTCTTCACAACTGGAAAACAGTGACTAGGCCTACTCTACACATGGCATGGCATCCCAACTCGGGGAACAGCGGTCGCCAGTGTTTTCTGTGTGGATGCAGTATAGTTAAGTCTGTTGTTCTTTTGAGCCAAGCAGAGACTGTATCTTTTGTTGTGGCTCAGAGCTGAATGCAGGACTGTGTCCAAGGGCAGACCACCCCACAGAGAGACAGAGAGAGAGAGAGTGAGAGAGAGAGAGAGAGAGAGAGAGAGAGAGAGAGAGAGAGGGAGTGTGTGTGTGTGCATATGAGAGAGAGAGAGAGAGAGAGAGAGAGAGAGAGAGAGAGAGAGAGAGAGAGAGAGAGAGAGAGAGAGAGAGAGAGAGAGAGAGAGAGAGAGAGAGCGCGAGCAAATCTGCTGGCTGGGCTATCGACTTCTCTAATCCACAAATGCTTAGTCATATTTTAATTGTCTTGATCGGGATTAACTCCCGGGTGGCTTTAATGGGATTAGGTGGTACAACCGTGTTTATGGAAAAGTATCAGGAAAGGCTTGCTTATACACACATGTGGGGACCTGCTGCAGTAGGGTTTTCATTTATATTATTAACTTCAGAGACCTTTGAAGAAGAGCTTGTAGGCAGGCAGTGCACACCGGGACACTGCCAGGCAATCACAAATGGGCAGGACAAGATTACAGTGTGCATCACGTTCGTGATGAAGCAGTGCTGCTTTTGCTAGGCAGCATGCATGCTCACTTTGCCAGTTTGATCCATTCTGGTTAGAATTTTTTATGACTTTCTAACCAGAATGCATCAAACTGGCAAAGTGTGCATGCGCGCTGCCTAGCAAAAGCATTCCTGCTTCATCACAAACTCAATGAGAGCTATCTCTGCTTCGATGCAGACACAAGACACATCAGACCCACTCTAAACCATTAAAACTACAGAATATGCACAAAAAACAGAAAACTAATCTGTTATTTTCCTTAAGGGGACCTCCCTGTAATGGTTGTATGGTTCAAAAAATTGTCTGAGTAGGTGAAATGTGTTGAGCTATGCATATTTCAATTAACATAGTATGAGCAGTACTCAAGTGTGAAATGGTAAACAGGTTAATCAAACATCTCTTCACTGTGCTTTAAAGTAGAGCATCTTAATTAAGGGCAGTTGGCATCCATGCATTAAATCACCTTCTCCTCTCCCTTAAGACTTTCTTTACCATCCCTTCTCTTTCCCTCTTCAGAAACCAGTTAGTTAATTATAACGGCTTAATAATCCTGTTGCCCAGAGGGTGGTGAAGGACTGAGACAGAGCGGGGGTGGAAAGTGATTTAACTTCTTATAGTCTTCAGGGGGTTCAAGATCATCTATTCTGTATGAACACTGAAATGCCTCCCCCACTTCTGGGACCACTATATCCTTCACTGGACCTCATCGTAACTCTTGATTAAAGGGATGCTATGATGTGAAATAAAAACTGGAACATTAAAAGAACATGACAACTTGATATGTGTGGCTAGTTGTATTCCGGAGTAGCCCGTTTTAAAGCTTGATTGTGTGTATAGAGGACATGTTCTGTCTTTCAAATCACTGTATAGGTTCATGGGATCACTACATACATATTTGCTGTAGTCTTACTCAGGCACTCCAACAATTAAAGCTGTGAAAACTTGACAATTTAGAATGCTTCATGTGTACAAATGATGAAGAGGTTTAGCATTCATCTATGCACCCGATCTCATTTGAAATGGACCCAGAGGACATAGGAAGATGTCCTTTGGTTGCATAGTCAAAATATGTCACTCTTTTTAAAATAATTGTCTTGCACATTCTGTGACACATTGAAAATGAACCATTGAACTTGTTTTAGCGCTCAGTTCAAAAGTCAGCATCTGATGGCATGGGGGTGCACTGCAGTAATGCTTTGGTTGAGCTCTTCTCACTCATCTGTAGACCTAAAGACCATGTATAGGCCTACACATATATAAAGGTGTGTGTGTGTATGTACTGTATGTAAGCTATGTATAGTATGTATGCATGTATGTGTTTGCTGTATATCTAAAAATGCCACACAATAAGGCCAAATTGCATTATGTACGGTTCTGTTCAGCTCCCTCACAAGGACAACCAGGTGATAACATTTTGGCTTGTGGCTAAGACCTGTCACGTTGTGAGCACTGCAAACAGGAAAACGTGACAGAAAACACACCTGCCATTGGAGCTATTGAAATCATGTCCAAGACAGGAATTATCACAATTTTTTAACGCAAAATCATCTCATTAGTTAATGTAAAGTCCTTTTTGTTTTTAATCTTCAACATGTGCTGTCCTGTTCCAACTCTTTTGAGACATGGTATTTTTCATATTCATGAATATTCATTCCCAAAAAACAATTTTCTTCAGTTTTGGCTGATATATTTTCTTTGTACTGCTCTAATGTAATAGCAATATTATGTTGAAAATGATTTTGTTATAATTCACAATTTACCTAGTGTCAGTGTACCTGGATTTGTACAATACTAATAGGCCTACATGATAGTACATAGCCATTACACCATGCACTCCATTGTACCTAATGAGGTAGATAAATATTGTGACTGAAAACTTACTTTTATGTACTTCTACTAATTTTACACACATTGTGGTTGGTTGTTTTTCCAAATAATCTATGATACTTGATTACTTGTGGACCTGTATTAGTAGGCCTACACCACCTGTCTGCAGAGGACTGTGTTGAGATTGTGCACTTACCTCCATCTAGTGGTGAAATGAGTGTGGTGAAACTGGATCCCATTCAGATGTAAAGATTGCATAATGCTGGTAAATTAACCACCAAGTCATTCTAGCCATGTGTACCTTCTACAAACAATTGCCACAAAATCCACGCACTATAAATCAGGGGTGGGGAACCTTTTTCATTCAAATTTCTCCAAGGACCATAAAAGTCCTCCAAGGGTCACACTATGAACACAAATCAAACCAAACCAGGATTTCTCCCTGCACTTTAGGCCTATATTGAAGGCAGTCACCTTAAAGAGCCCACCTTCTCTAGGTCCCCTGAATATAACATAATTGTAATGTAAATGTAATTTCTAAGGATTCCTCTACAAAATATTTCATATTTCATGTGAAGATGCATAACGTCGAAATTATATCGGGGGCTGGATAAAATGGCCTCAAGGGCCACAAACGGCCTTCGAGACAGGTTCCCCACCCCTGCTATAAACACGCACACGCACGCACGCACGCACACACACACATATATATATATATATATATACAGTGCCCTCCATAATTATTGGCACCCCTGGTTAAGATGTGTTTTTTAGCTTCCAATTATTTTATTTTTTTTCTAAATAATATGGGGCCTTAATGGAAAAAAAGAGAAAAATCCAACCTTCAATACAAGTGCATTTATTCAGTGGGGAAAAAATCCCACATAAAGAAATAATTATTTGACATCAAATAATGTGTGTCACAATTATTAGCACCCCTGGTGTTAATATTTTGTACAACCCCCTTTTGCCAACAAAACAGCACCTAATCTTCTCCTATAATGTTTCACAAGATGGGAAAAGACAGAAAGAGGGATCTTCAGCCATTCCTCTTTGCAGAATCTCTCTAAATCATCCAGAGACCTGGGTCCTCTCCTCTGTACTCTCCTCTTCAGCTCACCCCACAGGTTCTCAATGGGGTTGAGGTCAGGGGACTGAGATGGCCATGGGAGGAGCTTGATTTTGTGTCTGGTGAACCATTTCTGTGTAGATTTGGCCATATGTTTAGGGTCATTGTCTTGCTGAAAGACCCAGTGACGACCCAGCTTCAGCTTTCGGGCAGAGGGCAACAGATTTTGATTTAAAATGTCCTGGTATTTCAAAGCATTCATGATGCCATGCACCCTAACAAGGTTCCCAGGGCCTTTGGAAGCGAAACAGCCCCACAGCATCACTGACCCACCCCCATACTTCACAGTGGGTATGAGGTGCTTTTCAGCATGCGCATCTTTCGTGGTACGCCAGACCCACTTAGAGTGTTTGTTGCCAAAAAGCTCAATCTTGGTCTCATCTGAACAAAGCACACGGTCCCAGTTGAAGCCCCAATACCGTTTGGCGAACTCCAGACGCTTGCGTTTATGATTGTGAGTGAGGAAAGGTTTTCTCCGTGCATGCCTCCCAAACAGCTTGTTGGCGTGTAGACAGCGCCTGATGGTTGATTTGGAGACTTTGTGACCCCAGGATGCTACCATTTGTTGTAATTCTGTAACAGTGAGCTTTGGAGATCTTTTGATTTCTCTTACCATCCTCCTCACTGTGCGTGGTGGCAAAATAAACTTGGGTCCTCGTCCAGGCTTGTTTACCACTGTTCCAGTTGTTTTGAACTTCTTAATTATTCCTCTCACAGTGGATATGGGCAGCTGCAGTTGAGTGGCAATCTTCTTGTAGCCTCTGCCTGACCTGTGAAGGTCGACGCACATTTGCCTCACTTGTATGCTGTGTTCCTTTGTCTTTCCCATGTTTAAGAGTGGATAAGAGAAATGGCCTCTGTGTCACGTCATATTTATACCCCAGGGAAGCAGGAAGTGATGAATTACTAATTAAATGTTCCTACATACTCTGGTAAACTTTGTAAACTACTGTAGAAATGACAGAAATGCTTCAATTATATTTATTTCCTGGGAATTGTTAAGGGTGCCAATAATTGTGGAACAGGTGATTTAATGAAAAATAATTATTTTTTAGTCAGGGATTTTTTTATTTTCTTACAATTCATTTGAGTTGAAGGCTACATTTTCCTACAATTTTCAGTGTGACAGTATTCTTCTGCAATAAACACTGAATTTATTTTAAGGCTTTTAACACATCTCAACCAGGGGTGCCAATAATTATGGAGGGCACTGTATATATATATATATATTGAACCTAAAGCTTGACAAAAGTTCAGGCATTCGACACTCATATTTAAAGAATCAAACAAAGTCAAAGTGCAAGAAAACCCTTCTTTAATCCCTTGAAAACCTCACAGAAAGGAGATCGCAACTGTGATCCAGACTGGAGGAAGAGTGAAGCGACCAAGGGCAAAAGGAAAAACAAAACTGAAAACAAAAATGTTTTTCCATTAAACGTTCAAAGTGGACTGACCTTTTTTCCCCATTCTTTTTTTTTGCCAAACAGCAGGAGGCATTGTCTTCTGCACTTTAAAAACAAAAACAAAAAATCTGTCCAGCATACCACGTAAACACTCAGAAGAACCAACCACATGAAATGACAGCAAAAAACCACAGAAATCCATTAATCGATCTAAGCCCTGCGTGAGGGGTCTCATAAACATTAAAGTAGAACAGGTAAACTTTGTGGCCTCAACATTTCTAATACTTTTCACTTGTTTTGAGCAACAAAAAATGAGAATACTGTGACATTCCTGCAAAAAAGTTAAATAGGATCAGCGATGCACTGTCAAGACTCCAAACACAGCAGAACATAAAAACACGAGTCATCTGACTGACCCTTCTGCTGCTCAGGTAGAATGCGCCGGAATCAGTCCTTTCAAAAGAACTTAGCCTCTAATGAAAGACACAACTGGGCTCTTTCATAGCAAAGGACAATGTGGCCAACAACACTGTCATTTGGAAACAGAATAGGTAACAGAACTACTACACCACGTTGCAGGCCAGCAAACTGTGGGCCATGTCCTTTCTATTAAGAAAAAGAGGAAGTTACGGAGTAACAAGAATTATGAAATGTTATGAAGTCATGAAGTGATATCAGCTTGAGTGAAGTTAGCCATGCGGCTTACTCTGATCAGGAGTGTTAATTGTCGTGGCAGCAGAGAGGTTTACATCTGATTGGGTTCCTGTTGGACTGTTACACATTGACACTGCTAGGGGGCAGAGCATTACTAACCTCCATCAGGGCTGCACCATCTCTAGCCTAGACTAGACACACAGCAGGCTAGAAACGTTGGCAAGGAGGTCAGTAAACACAAACAGGAGCACACGAGGACTCCGACTCACCCAGCCTGAAGACCTTGCGCAGGTCGCATTGCCATGACAACTGCTACAACGCCCAGCAACAAAACAAACTGCTGCAGCAGCACCCTAGTTCTGGCAAGCGACCAACCAAAGTCTTCAGTCTGTTGATGTTTGTGAGTACAGGATTCCAGGCTCTTCTATTAGATGATTTACCTCTTAACTTAACCTGTTTTACTCCTGAACCAGCTTTGTAGTATAGACGCCAGTTCTCGTTCTACTCCTCTAGCGGCTGACTAACACACGTTGGTTACTTCTTCACACCTGCCCAAGTCTTAACGCTAGAGATGGCCCACTGCTGCTCGATGTGGCGAATGCAACCCAACACTGACCACCATGGCTGAAGCAAAGGGCGTCTGGACAGTCCACCGATGAGCTACTGTCTCAAGGCACTGATCAGTTCTCATTTAGGGGGAGGGTGTGCTAGGGAGCACATTATGGGTAGAAGCTTATGAAGCAAAACAAAACAACAAAGTAAAACAAGGGGCATCAAAGTTTATGCAAATTTTCAAACAGAAAATGTGTCCTGTTTTTGGTGTTGGCTTCCTTAAATTCAGGAGCATTTGTCATTTTAGCTTCACATTGACTATAGACCACCACCAAGACAGCTGACAGAATTCACATGGCCACACCCTCATCGTCAGGTAAGTGAGAGGGGGGAGGGTTGCCGTTTCTGGGATTCAAAGACGACACAAGCTTTGAACTTCTACCAAGGAGTGAGTTCATAATTTTAATACATTCCTCTGTTGCCACCAGTGGTGACATTCGTTTTTTTTCTTGTTTTTGCCGATGACATCTGTAGATCCAGGCCCAGCATTGCAGTAGAATACGAATGTTGGAGATGGATGGACACCCCCCACGCACACACACTAATCTAAAATCCTAGCCAACCTATACAGCTAAACTCCAGAAACAATGGATGTGACAGATGTTGAGGACAAACTGCGTTAAGAGGGGTAATCCTTTCCTTTCCTTATGCTTTTCAATGAAGAGGTGAGACATGGTTTCTGTGAGGTTTCCATACTTGGAACAAGAAAACAAAAAAATATCTTCCTACTTTGACAATCTCTTGAAATCGCTTTTTTTGTCCTTTGAGATTTTTTTCTTTTTTTACTACGACAAATACAGTCACACAAGACGACATCCTTCTGCAGCGCCGGCCAGGGGTGGGCGGGGGTAGGGAGAGAGGAGGAAGTGCCATGGATAAAAAAAAAAAAAAGAAAGAAAGGTTAGTGGTGGAGAGAGAGAGAGGGAGGGAGCGAGAGAGAGAGAGAGAGAGAGAGAGAGAGAGAGAGAGAGAGAGAGAGAGAGAGAGAGAGGGAGGGAGCGAGAGAGAGCGAGAGAGAGAGAAAACATTGTAAAGCCGCAGACATGCAGAGTCCCACCAGTTCTGGGCCCCCCTCTTCGTCCTCCATAGTGGAGGAGGCAGAAAGAAGAGAGAAAAAAAATGACGGGCAGAAAGAGAGACAAAAAGAAAGAGAGAAAGAGAAAAGACATAAAGAAAAACTGGAGGAGGGATGGAGGGTAGGTGGAATTGAGGGAGGGACTGGAGGGAGGTCACTTCTTGAGCGGCTGGTAGACTGAGGCGTTGGGGTCGAGGCCGGAGGGGGCGGTGGTGTCCATGAACTTGGAGGAGTAGGAGTGGGGCGCCACAGGGCTCAGGCCGCTGCTGTCCGCCGAGTACGCCAGGCTGGGCATCACCGCCATCACCTCTGCTATCTTCTGCTTCAGGTCTGCAATCTCCTGCTCCTTCTGCAAGATCTGGCCTGTGGTGGAACAGATGAAGGAGAAGATTAAGCACATCCCAGGAAAAGGTGCAGGACAAAGACTGTCTGTAGTTTTCCGCACACTTAAAATCCTTTTTGTTGTCTTTTATTATTTCATGGCTGCATTACGTATCAAAAAGGATTTTAAGTGTGCAGACTTCTCACTCTGTGTATATCTCTGTCCCACCACAGTTTACAGACACAACTTTATGATATCGTGTGAGGCAGCCTCAAAACAACCTCACTACGACATATTTTTCACATAAAAACGTATTACTACTGTAGCTCCTTCTGCAAGATCTGGCCTGTGGTGGGACAGAGACATACATGCACAGAGACAATGTTGCAAAACTCCATCGATATGTTGCATTCATACATTACAAAGCACAAGTCTGTAAAGATTCTAATTTATCCAGGTCATGTTAACAAAATATAAGAGCATCCGGAGCTCGAAGAAAAATGCTGATGATGTTCCTTGGATGAGGAAAGAAACGCCTTCAAGCTGCAATAAGAAGCCCAGTTGCTTATAACTAAACTGTCTTGGATTACGACAAAGCTACAGCGATGATTATCCTCAACAGAACAGAGACCTCATCTAAGGTACAAGGGCTTTAAGTAACCTGATTACAACATACAACTTAAAGAAAAAAAAAACGTACATGCATCAACATGTAATATTGTGTACTTACACTGCACATCCGTCCCAACCCTAAGGGTTTAAGTGTTCGAGGGACCTTAAATTATGTGTAATGCAACACATTTACATAACATACAGTAGCTATGGTGATCATACTCCAGAGAAGAACACAGGACAGGAAGAAAAGGAAAAAAAGTCCACTTCAGACCAGGATTTCTTTGCTCGCACCGTTTTTATTATTTACGCCTGCAGAGAGGTGCTCACAGGAAACGTTACTTAAAAAATAAGAAAGTGGGCGCAATCCTGGTTTAAAGCGGACTTTCTTTTCCCTCATCCTCATCTGGTCATTTGGTTGTCCTGCTCCCAGGTCAGACGCTTTTTGGATGTGCGAGCTTCAAAACATTCCTACAGCAAGGCCTTGCAGAAACATGGACTCAGTTAAATAGAAAAATTGTTCCACTGCAGCCGCAGCATCAAAGGCCAACTACAACAGGCCGTGAGGAGTGATTTGCATAATTATGGCCAAATATGATGGGAATAGAAACTATGAATCCAGGACAAAAGTCGACCTTGTCATTTAGGAAATCGGAAACAAAAGCCGTCCTCTGCGCTATCAATTCTATGTGTGTCTAACAGAGAACAATGTGCAAAGGGAAAAATGCTGCTCAGAAACGCCAAATTAAGATTTGCTGTTGCAAGCATTTTAAAGGAGAGACTGCAGTCACATCCGTAATATTTCTGTAAGAAATATGACTGTACTTCTGTTAGGTCGCATAACCCAGTACCCAAAAATATCTGCCTTTTGGGAATGGAATAAGCTATTCAATGCAGTCCTTTTACAGTCACAAAAATATCAAACCAGAGTACACCACATACCACATCAAGTGAGTCTAATGGTGGCATACTGCATTTTTTATTTTTTTTAAGAAGGATGTCTACATTTCTTATCTTTGTTTTCTGTGATTAATAGGTGAACCATACAAATATATTTACAGACAAATCACCTCATCCGCCTGTTTTTTTCCTTCAACCCTGAGAACTGTCAGTTGGTTGCAAGCAATAAGCTCTCCTCGTTTAACACTGAACTCAGTGACCCACTCAGAAAATCTCTACCCACCCTCATGGCTCAAGCCTGGCAGCTGAACAGCATATCATGGTTCTACCTACAGCCTAATCTGGACACTTTTATTCAGCCTTCACAAAGCCACAGACATTTTCAATACAGACACTGGACTTACTGCAAAGCATTGCCTTTTCAGCCAAAATCTAAATATCACAAAATATTGATGACAATGCCATCCTTGTGAATATCTTTTCAGTTTTGATTAGTTTTCTAAAATGGAGAGTGAGATGCACTCCAGTCTGCTGAATCCCTATGCATGGATGTTCATCCTGCCATGAGGCTGCAGAGAACCCGATGACAGGTGTTCATACAGTAGCAGCCAATACCTCTGGGCAAGTTCAAGCAAATGCTGCGTCCTGTCCAGTGCTTGAAAAAAAAAAATCAGGTGCTGTTTAGGTTACAAATATGTGAATATTTTTAAATGCAGATTTTTTTTCTATCCATTTACATGTAAACATGACATGTAAAGCTGGAGTTTTGAAAAGTGCTTTTTAAAACTCTGCTTACATGTAAATGGAGTCCAACCCAATGTGTTCTCAAAAAAATCCACATACGTGAAAAAGGCTTCTCAGGCAAATGGAAAGAATCTTTTGACCACACCTGACCTACCCATCCTTGTGTGTGTGTATGTGTGTGTGTGTGTGTATATATGTGTGTGTGTGTGAGTTTGGCTTGTGATGTTGAACAAGTACCTAAATACCATAAATGCATAAATGCTAAGTTTAATGTAACCTAATAATGTAAAATAATGTGACACAGACAGAAACGTTTGTATGTCCCTCTCTCCTTCTCCAGGGCTGCGTCGTTTCTCAAAAGTGTAGCTGTTAGCCAGTTAGCAACTTCGGTAGTTGCCGATGGGAAATTACATTGCAAACAACAAAGTAGCTAATGTAGTTAGAGAAATGCACCCCTAACAGGTAGGCCCACCCACAGTACCTTGTGCGATCTCCAGCTGCCTCTTGGCGTCGCCCAGGGCTGAGAAGAGGTCTAGTTTGATGCGTGTCTCGGCGCTGAGGCTGTTCTCCAGGTGCTGCGTTTTCTCCTGCATCGCCGACAGCGCCGACATCAGCACCTCTGTGTCCTTCTCATTCTCCTTATACTTATGCAGCTCCTAAGACATTACAGAAGGTGGGATACAGATGTGTCTGACTTAGATCACATGTTTCAAATGGTTTCACCTTTCAATCATTACATTACATTACATTACATTGCATTTGGCAGACGCTTTATAACCAAAGCGACTTTCAGAAGAGGACATAATCAAGCCAACATCACAAGCAAATACAAAGTGCACAGGAGATATACAGAACAACAAGTGCAATTACAAAGAGGGGTTAGTTTTTTTTTTTTTTTTTTTTTTATAATAAAGAGGAAATAATGAGAACACACACACACAAACACACACTCACAAACTAAACTAAACTAAACATAATGTCAGGATTCTGCCCTGGGGCAAGGCCAGTTCAATCATTAGTCTAGTAGATTCTCTCGAAAGAGGAATTTCTTTAGTTGTTTCTTGAAGGCTGCAAGAGAGGTGCTTAGTCTTGCTGCCTCTGGGAGACTGTTCCACCACTTGGGAACCACAACGGAGAACAATCTTGACTGGGAGTACCTAGAGCGACTGGATGGCAGAGCCAGACGGCTTGTGCTGGATGAGCGCAGATCTCTTCCAGTAACATAAGGCGTTAGTAGGTCCTTCAGATAAGCTGGGGCCGTTCCTGTGATGGTTTTGTAGGCAAGGGTCAATGCCTTGTGCTTGATCCGGGCGGCGATCGGTAACCAGTGCAACTCAATAAATAGAGGAGTAACATGGGTCCTTTTGGGTTGATTGAATATCAACCGTGCCGCCGCATTCTGGATCATCTGCAGAGGCTTTAGCGCACAAGCAGGTAGACCTGTCATGAGTGAGTTGCAGTAGTCAACGCGGGACAGGACCGTGGCCTGGACCAGTCGTTGTGTAGAATATTGTGTCAATCATTCATCTACTTACCGGTATGCAGCTCCTAAGACATACGGATACCTTTTAGATCACATCTTGCAAAAGAGTTAACCTTTCAAATATTCCTCTAATATATATGCAGCTCCTAAGACAGAGAATAAGAGGGATATGGATATGTCTAAGATCACATCTTTGAAAATATTTCACTTTTTAAACATTCCACTTATATTTATGCGACTCATGTGATATAGAGCAGAGGGTATGATAGGATAAGTGATTGATTATCACATATTTCAAAACTTGTCCACTTGTGCAGCTGCTGCGGCATTCAGTAGGAGAGGTGTGGAAGAGAAGGGCTTGGCTATTTGTCAGTTCAGAACATTTCAGTGGGAAATGTTTGGACATTTTTAGAGTAAAATAACAAGGGGCATGGTATAGCATGGCTGCGGTTTAGTTTATCTCAGTTGGACTTGCCTTCATTTTTGCAAACATTTGAAGAGTAAGAAAAGGGCATCCAGTAAACAAAATCACCCAAGTTTATGCACTCGGACAAGCGAAACTCTTTTCAGCCAACCAAACATGCACAGTGTGACAAAGAGTTGCATGCATGTGACTAACAAGAACAGGAGCGTTGGAAGGAGTTAGTTATAGTATTTTTCCTGAGTTGTATCCTGAAGCCTAGCTCAAACTACACGACTTCCGATTTTGTGTCTGATTTTGACGTCGGGTTGCGGCGCACACTAGAAGAGAATCGCAACTGTCAATCTTATACCTGCTCGCAACCACCGAGACAATGTCCGACGTTCCATTTCCAGTCGCAAAATATCAAACAGTGTTTGATTTCTATGATTTGCGATCGGCAAGTCTTTGAGCTGCCAAAATGTTATCTTAGAACGTCGCACACGACGAGCAAAACGTGCCCGACAATCGCTTGCGATGGTCCTGGAGGGTAACCTTCCACCGATTGACGTAAGGAGGGTTTTCAGCCGATAATCAGGTCGAGAGTCGTGTAGTTTGAGCCTTGCTTGAGTGAAGTGTCCGTGTGTGCGTGTGTGTGTGCGTGCATGCGTGCGTGCGTGCGTGCGTGCGTGTGTGTGTATCACCTGTACTGTGAGTTCCAGCTGGTGAATCTGCTCCTCCTTGTGCTTCAGGTCTTTGCTGAGCTTCTTGCACTCCGACTCAAGCTCAGAGATCCTCCTACGCAAGGAGTCTGTACACTCCCCTCTGGATGACCAAACACACACACATAAGACGGGCACACACAGACGCGCACACACACACATAAGTTATTATACACACAGGGTATTGAAACAGCACTAAATACAGAGGACTTCGTTTCAGCAGTGCAACTGTGCTAGCCTAACGAGCTAAACCCCTATTTGCGGCCACTAGGGCGTCTAGATTTCTAGGCTACGACTGTGCAACACCTGTGAGCTAACATGAGTGATGACATGGGTTATGAAATATGCAAAATGGATTTCCCAAGTTTGTTTATATTTTAAAGTGCAAACATGGGTGTGACAGCAACGATGAGGCGTTTCCCGTGTACAAATGTGACGGCTCAACTTCAGCCAAAGCAATTACTTAAACCCATGTTTAAAAACTGTTTCAAGAGTATGCAGAACCACTGGGCAAGAATCTCTGTGCTCACAGGCGTAAGAAAAAAGTTTTGCCACAACAAATATTGTTGTTTAGGCTTTTAAGTCCACAATATGACTTCACTTCCTTCATCTACAAATTACTGAACTCATTTAGCCTTGCTTGTGTTTCTACTGTGTCAGTGTGTGCTTTAAATATAGGTGCCCATGCCTCTCTTCAATGTCGTGGTTGATGTGTGAAGCCACTTCTCAGCAAGGCCTGTGCTTTTACATTAAGGCCCAGTACAAATGTAAGTACACTTTGAGTGTATGAATTTGGGGCTTAGCAGATTAATGCCCTGTAATAGTACGGTAAGGCCTTAAAAAGCAATGATCGGAGCTGGACGGATTACAACATCATGCTGGCCTTATGGCAAGTGGATGCCTTCAGCAAAACCACACAAAAAAGCACAATGAAGTTCAGTTAAGTTTTTTTCTAAAGGAGTTAAGATCACTATACTGCCCTACAATATCAGAACGCAGTATCTTGAAAATGGTCGAAAATGGGTTTAGACCGGAAATTGGCTTTAAAATACCTTCTTTTTCTTGTGTTAAATTTTTTTGGCCCAACTTGGTCCCGTTTCGGAAAAAAACGCAAAAAACTGATTATACTGCGCTTTTTGGTTTTAGGAGGTTACGTCGTACTAGCCAAGAACGCAGTATAATGCGAATTATACTGCACTTCTCCATTGACACCGTGGTTTTGGTGTAGACAGTAATACCACAACAGAGCGCAGTATAATGATTTTTCAGCTAAAAAGTAATGAGAATGTTGTTTTTTTGCTTTTTTTCTTGTGTGCATAAATTTTCACCATAAAAAAGTATTATATGGAAGTGTCATCACCACTTTACCTCCAACACAGTCGCGTGGACAGAAAGGAAACTTTAAAGCCTTTATTCTCAGTTTGGCATTTTGAATTATACTGCGTTCTGAAATTGTAGGGCAGTATACATTGTATGGATAGTTTTGAGATGGTGACCACAATTTGGAAAATCTTTGGGACGGAATAAAACAACATTTTCACGGTGGGGCAAAGCCCAGGAGTCTTGGAAAAACCCAGATGACATTTTTCTCAGGACGGCACAAGGCAGGCAATAGGCCAAGAAGACTCCAGTTTGGTCCTGGAGTGAGACTGGTATGAGTTGGAGCTAATCTGGGGATGTTTGGAATAACAATAAACACAGAAATATCACAGATGGGTTGCTCTGTGCCTTGCACAGTTGCTTAGGAACCATCATCTGTAAACAAATCTAAACGAGGATTCGACTGCAGGGCGCCGCTTCCCATTTTATGACAAAGTGAAGTTACAATTTAATTTTTCTAAAACCTGCACAACTGTTGATAAGGACTGCTCAACAGTGCGCTGCACGTACTGTTTACATAAGGTCTCGCAAATACATCAGTGATGAATGAATAAGGTCAGTGCCATTCACAGTTGGTGCAGATTAATCTTTAAACTGGTATTAAAGCAATTAGCAGGAATATTCAAGCTGTAATAAGCTCATGCCAGTCCATGAGTGTGTGCATTTATAGAAACTAACAGTACATTAACAATGCTTCTTTACAACCGTACAGTATGCATGGCTACTCATGGGCCAAAGTCAGATATCCTATACGAGGGAATACCAAGGGTGAGCGAGAAGATAGCTGTAAGGAGAATGAGACTCGCAGGACATTGCCAAAGGCACCCAGAACTGCCAGCCAGCAAACTGGTGCTATGGGAACCATCACATGGGTGCCGGTTAAGAGGACGTCCCACACTAACATTTGTGGACCTACTCAAGAAGGACGCCGCAGCCCAGAGTACCAGCGAACTGAAAAGATGTATGGAGAATCGGGATGAATGGAAGCAACGATGGAAGGCTCGTCTGAGGACGACCAAGAGCAGATATCTCCCCTGCAAATGTGCTTTGAGCTTACTGGCTTGATTATTTATATTTATCACCCAGTGAGCAGACGCAACGTCTTCTGATTGGCTGAGCAGGTGTCCTTTATTCCCCGGTAGCAGGACACCTATGATGTCATGCGGGCGTGCGGGCGTCCAAGTTGCTTCTTCTCTAACTTTCTGGCGAAGTGCCGTTACTAGTTCTATCGCATCTGGTTGTCTAGTCAAGACCGCGTCGTTAGTTCTATCGCATCTGGTTGTCTAGTCAAGACCCCGTTACTAATTCTATCGCATCTGGTTGTCAAGTCAAAAACCCAGTCGTCAATTCTATCGCATTTGGTTGTCAAGTCACCAACATTCTGCGCGCGTCCTTACATGCCTCCGATAGTGGCGCTTCTCACTAGATTAGGAAGTGGTGCCCATGGCAACGTACCAAGCGCAGTGGTGAATCTACTTTTTCACGAAGCCTTAGATCAACATATCAATAAATTAATACTTAATTGCTGGTAGCCGGGTGATAAGCGGAATAGCGGCCTTCGAGGTGTTCCCGATATCAAGGGAAAATGGACTTGGCGAAGCGAACAGCCCTTCGGCTGCGCCGTCGGGCTGTTTAGAACGCTCCGCCTCGTCCATTATTTCCCTTGATATCGGGACACCTCGTCGTCCGCTATTCCATATGAATCATGACAAAATGACATTCTGTATCCCTTGACCCCGAGTTCCCTTTAACCCTTGAGAGAGAGAGAGAGAGAGAGAGAGAGAGCGAGAGAGAGAGCGAGAGAGAGAGCGAGAGCTAGAAAGAGAGAGAGAGCGAGAGCAAGCAAGAAAGAGAGAGAGCGAGAGAGCGAGAGAGCGAGAGAGAGAGCGAGAGAGAGAGCGAGAGAGAGCGAGAGAGCGAGACAGAGAGAGGAAGAGAGAAATGGATCGACAAGAAGATGCAGAAAGAGACAGACAGGAAGAGAGGCCGAAATAGAGAGGCAGAATGTCCATGTGTGTTAAGTGTTGCTGTGGTGAGAGATACAACGTGGGTGTGTGGGTGTGGGTGTGTGTGTGTGTGTGTGTGTGTGTGTGTGTGTGTGTGTGTGTGTGTGTGTGGGTGTGGGTGTGTGTGTGTGTGTGTGTGTGTGTCCGTGCTCGCTTGCAATGAGCTAGTTACAATGGTGCTGCAGCGAGGTCTACAGCGCTTATATTTGTGTGCAAGTCTCATGTTCGGTCGTTAGGCTGTGGAGAGGGTTACAGTACGTGCTGTGGTGGCCTCCACCAATGAGAGATAGGACAGAGAGACACAGCAGAAGAGAAAGCCATTATGTGTGTGTGTTGTCGTACCGTGATGCATCGGTGAGGGCTACAGCGCGTGCATGCAAGATGTCATACCATGATGTGGCGGTGATGGCTGCAGCATGTGTGTGCGTGTGTGTTGTCGTACCGTGATGCGGCGGCAAGGGCTACAGCGCGTGCGTGCTACAGCATGTGTGTGTGTGTGTGTGTGTGTGTGTGTGTGTCTGTCTGTCTGTCTGTCTGTCTGTCTGTCTGTCATACCTTGACGCGGCGGCAAGGGGTACAGCATGTGTGTGTGTGTGTGTGGGGGTGTGTGCGTGCGTGCGTGTGGTGTTCCTGCTCTACAGCGCGTGCGTGTGATGTACCGTGTTGCGGCGGCGAGGGCTACAGCGCGTGCCTGCTACAACGTGTGTGTGTGTGTGTGATGTCGTACCGTGTTGCGGCGGCGAGGGCTACAGTGTGTGTGTGTGTGTGTGATGTCGTACCGTGTTGCGGCGGCGAGGGCTACAGCGCGTGTGTGTTGTCGTACCGGGTTGCGGCGGCTAGGGCTACAGTGTGTGTGTGTGTGAGTGTGTGTGTGTGTGTGTGATGTCGTACCGTGTTGCGGCGGCGAGGGCTACAGCGCGTGCTGCGGTGGCCTCCTCCAGCTTCTTCCTCTTCCTCTCATCAGCCAGCTGCTTCTCGGCCGCTGCCCGCGCCTCCTGCTCCGCCTTCAGACGCCGCTCCAGTGAGCCCAGAGCCTGCCGCTCCTTCTGCTTGCCCTGCACCGCACTGTGCAGCCTGCACACACACACATACACACCAAGAGGCGTATGATATACAGGTACAGCACATAACCAGCGAGCCCAGAGCCTACCGCTTCTTCTGCTTCCCCTGCACTGCACTGTGCAGCGCGCACGCACACACACTAGGGATGGCACAAACCGCACCGAAAACCGAAACCGTATAATTCACACACATACCGAACCGAACCGTGCAATCCATCGCAAACCGCAATTCATGTACTGCCCAGAAAAATATGTAAAACAGAGATTCTAAGAGTATCTTATCCAGTCTCTCTGATTAAAACATTAGCGTATAAGACCAAATCAGAGGATGACACAATTAAAATCACACCATTTTCACATTATAAGCCTATACAAACCATATGTAGGATATTTAGTGATAAGTCCGATTCTATTAGCCAGTGCACCATGTATCATGATCTAAAAAAAAAGAACCGTAGAGAACCGAAAACCGTGACCTTGACACCGCGATATGAACCGAACCGTGAATTTTGTGAACCATACCACCCCTAATACACACACACGCACACACACACACACACACACAAAATATGATGTACAGCACTGACACTACAATAGATGGGTTCTAAATGTTTGTTTCGCCCTGGCTGCACACAACTCAACCTATGATTGTTGGAAACCGCTGTCGGTCAAAAAATTAGCTCATGTGGTTGGCTGCCAGTGTCTTGCCCCTCCTCACAACACCTTGTTAAATATAAACAAAACAAAAAACAGTCAGTGAAACGCGAGTACCTTTGTCAGGGTCAGACAGACTACAAGCACAGAAGATTTTAGTCACAATAGCCGGGCTAACTATTATGTACCGGTACTCAATCACAGGGATTATTCATACTGTATGTAAGGATTGCTCGGCCAGATAGGCATACACCAGCTGGGTAATTAAGCCCTGTGACTCTGGTGTCCACGCTGAGTCATACATAAATGCAAACACAATTCAAACAAAGCTTTCCTCATGTCTACAATTGTACACTGTTTGCTGAGTTTGCAGAGAACCTCAGAGGGGAGATGATTCATTGGTAAGGCTCAAACAGTACACTCATAGAGGGATACAAGCAAAGAGAGATCTAGGTTATATCCTGTTGACAAGAGTGCAATGTAGGTCTGTGATCCAGTGATTTCCATGTTGATTCAAACACAAATGTAATCATATACTCCTCTTTCTCAACCACTTAGTGCTCAGTAGAATTCTACAAGAATGGAATTCTACGGAATCTCAAACCCGCAGCGGGTTTTGACAGTTAACTGTTACACAACAGAACCACAAATATGAATGAATTCAACATGCCTCACTAAAGGGTATTGCTGATTCACATGCATGTAAAATCAGTGTCATTACCAAACATGTCAGTACGTACGTATGTGTAGGACGTCAACACAAAGTTCTTCATGCATTCAGGCACGGGACCTAAACTATGAATAAACTGTGAATTCCTGTGCAGCTACTGTAGAAGACACACAAGCTAGCACAGTGGTTCCCAAACACTTTCTGCGTCAAACCCCTTTTGGACCTGAGAAATTGTTCACAACCCCATCAACCTCCCGTATTCCAAAAAAATGTGTCCATTATTATTGTTATATTTTCATTGGGAATTCACAGGAAAAGTTAATACATTTACCATTGTAGCGAAGGGGAGTAGAGTTGCCCAGCTGGGACTCGAACCCAGACCTTCTGGGGTAGTAAACCGGGGCTCTGACCGCTACACCAAAGAGCCAGGCTCGTTGGCATATTAGTCAGAACACACCCACAACCCTAGTGATGGTCACTCCATCACACTGCCTTCCCCTTCGGGAAGCGCACCCGTGCGCACACTCATGGTGTCCCTTACGCAACTGCCCATCATGCTTTTCCCATCCAGTGTGCCCCATCATCAATGCTTCACCCATCACTGGGGTCCCTCGCACCGGGGTCATCAATCCTGGGGGTCCCTCACATGGAATTACGGCTCACACACAATGGGTACGCTTCCGATGGCCTCACGGTACCATCCCACTTCTGACACCATTTGTAGCGAAGGGGAGTAGAGTTGCCCAGCTGGGACTCGAACCCAGACCTTCTGGGGTAGTAAACCGGGGCTCTGACCGCTACTCCAAAGAGCCAGGCTCGTTGGCATATCAGTCAGAACACACCCATAACCCTAGTGATGGTCGCTCCATCACAACCATACAAGTGAATACTTTTATGAATCAATTCATTGATTTATAACCTGTGGTTTTCTTGTTCTTATGCAAAGTCCCACGTATTTGCACTGCCCCTGCGACACCTCCGTGACCCCCAGTTTGGGAACCGCCAAGCTAGCAAATGAGCTCAATACTGGACCATTAGCTCATTCAATGGCTGAACTTTTTGAATTGTCAGGTTGTCAGGGAGGTTAACCAATGTTCCAACACCAAGCTGTCCCCTCCATTACACATGCAATGTATCTAATGGCGATACAATACATTATATTTATGGATCAGCCGCAAGACGTCATTGTTAAAACTACTTATGCACGGAGGTGCAAGTTCTCACCATAGTGTATACAGCATTACCCAACCATCCACACAGTCTGGCACACGCGCACACACACACACGCAGTCAGGGACACACACGCACGCACGCACGCACGCACGCACGCACGCACGCACGCATGGTGATGGACACACACTCACTTGTTCTGTAGGAGCTCGTTCTCCTGGCGTAGCTGTCCGAGCTCGGAGCGCACGCTCCTCTCGGCGCTGCCCAAGGAGCCCAGCTGGCTGCGCAGGTCCTGCTCCACCTGCCGGCTGGCCTGCAGCTCTGCCTTCAGACGCTTCACATCCTGCTCCAACCTACACAACACACAGACCAGAGAGAGAGACGCACAGAATAAGAAGAAACAGACAGAATAAGTGAGAGAGGTAAATTAGAGGTGTCCATGTTGAGGAAAAAAAGGAAAAGTGGAGAAGTGAAGAAAAAAAGGAGAAGTGAGCACTTCAAATGTCAACAGAGTGTATTCCTGCAGAAAATGGTCCTATGTGCTTAAATGATGGGGTGGTGCTTAGATGAAGCCTAATACAGGAATGCAAACTGGTCAGGGGTGAAAAGGGTGAGAAAGGTGTGTAAGGATCCGCTTGTTGATAAGTTTACCTGCTGAAAGTCACTTGCCTTTTGAAAATATTATGTCAGGGCAGGACTTAAGAAATATGGCTAAACAATTATTGGCTGCGCTAACACGTCAAAGCTGTGATTGGTCAGTGGACTCATAGGTTGTGGCTTAGGGAATCTCTAGAGTAAATTTCTGTCACAAGACGCGGGAAGTAGTTGTAGACTCGGTACATAAAGCAAGTTTCCTGGAGACTGATGAGCTCACCTTTCACTTCTCCCCAGCAAAACAATGGCCTCTGCTGTTGTGGATGCTACTGTAGGAATCTCTCCACAGTAAGAGGTACTAGAAAGGCAATGGTTGGCACGTGCTGAGCAAACGCTTATAAGCACAACATAACACACAGAACCCTATTCTATCGTATTCCACCATACGCACGCAGACCTCATCACCTTGCTTATATAGCAGAACAGCTATGACTCAGCTTCCCAGTGGGTGTCTGTACAGTGCTACGACAGTGTGAAATTAGACACGTGCATGTGGATATCCCTGCCAGGGACTACATCACCAGGCTGTGTGGTGTGCACACTTGGCTTTGGCTGCCCTATAGAAATACAGGTGTTGGACAACGGAACTGAAACACTGGTCATTTTAGTGTGAAAAGTTTCATGGCTGAAGTGGACCAGCCTGGTGGTGGCCAAACTTCATTAATTGCACATTGCACCAGTAAGAGCAGACTGTGAAGGTTCAATTAGCAAAGGTAAGGGCAAAGTTCTGCACAAAATATTACAATGCACACAACAGAACGGAAGAAAGGAACTGGGAACTGGGAACACTGATGATGGGCTAGACCTGAAACGTTTGTCCCTTGTCTGTCGTTTTATTTACTTTTTTCGGCTTTGTTTAATACAGTTTTTGATTTTGCATTCAGCTCCAGTGTGCGACTCCTTTCTTCCCTTTTGTCATACTGCTCTTGGAATTACACACCGAGCGAAAAGCTCAGGATAAGACATTGGCGCGGACGCCACCCCACCATTACTAATGCACACAACAGTGCATTGCAAGGAAAAATTGTAAGTGCACGTCTTGCTGGCGCATCTGTGACCAAGATAGCAAGTATTTGTGATGCATCAGCCATGCTATCCAAGGTAATATCAGCATACCACCAGAAGGACGAACCACATCCAACATGATTAATTGTAGACGCATTAGGAAGCCGTCTGAAAGGGATGTTCGGGTGCTAACCCGAACTATATATATAAAAAAAAACATAAAACCTAAGCTGTCCAAATCGCGGTTTAATTAGTGTGTGTGTGTGTGTGTGTGTGTGTGTGTGTGTAACGTTGACCATACCCCTCCCCCAACCCCCATCCTGATTGGAACAAGAGTCTTCATCGGACACGATGGACGTCTGAACGTGTGTGTGTGTGTGTGTGTGTGTGTGTGTGTGTGTGTGTGTGTGATATCTTCAGAGGCTAGGGGCAACACCTCAGTTGTTTGTAAATGAATGCTAAGATTGGGTGGTGTTATATCTTGACTGGCTGGTGAGGACACCTCAGTGTGTGCAACAGTGTGAGAGCCCAGCGGCAAGCACTTTTGGTCTCGGGGTGTGGTCTGGGAAACTGCAACGTTGTCCGTCAACCAACACGTCACAGAATTTGGACAAAGGCAAAAACAATTGGTTGGGTGTGTTGGCCGAATGTTGACATCTAACCAAGCAGGCTAATTTAGCAAGATGGAAATTCCACTTCAGTAAGCCCCTTGAGACAAATACCACATCAAGCGAAATTGAACAATATCATTCTTGCCACTTTCTTGACACAAAGGTGGTAATAATGGCCATCATTTGCAAGATCTAGATTCCCCATGTATGACCATTAAAGAAGAACAACCCTTTTCTTTTCTCTTTTTTTTCCACACAAAATTCAATGTCATGCAAAATGGCTACGCTGAAGTAGTGGTACAGCTGACCAAACCCCAGTGTACTGACACCACACCCAGCAACAAGTGCTGTATGCACTGTGGTTTTTCTTTTAGCTTCAAGTGCATACCTGCAGCTGTTTAAGACTGAGGCGTGCATATACTGTGCCTCAGCAGTGCAAGGATGACTACGGCAAAAGGCAGTTGCACACCTGCCCAATCCCTGTCTACTTACACCACACCCAGCAACAGGTGCTTCATTCACTGTGTTGTTTTGCCTTCAAGTGCAACTGTGCAAGAGTACTCAGCGGTGCGTGATGACTACAGCAAGCTTTACTACCCAGTCAAACCCGGTCTACCTGGCAACGCCATTCTATGTACTTCCAACCAAAGATTTTGGCTCTGCACATAGTCTGGCGAAAGCCTCCTAGCTCGGTTCACTCACTGTTTAGCCAATCAGCAAACAGTTTAGAGTGGTGACGCAGAACTCACCCGTGAAGTCCGTTACTCATTGGTTAAGGTAACACGATGCACACTTTTGTCTTATTTGTATGCTTTTGGAACACTATATCGTAACAGTCATGCTAACAAAGCACAATTTGAATTTTAATTTGAATACAGAACTCCAACTCATTTATATTGATGAGTAAGGTCAGACCATCTCCCACCCTCCACAGAGACGGATTCCTCTTAGCTTTCGCCAGACTGATTGACGGAGTCAACAGTCGGCTTTCGCCCAGGCTATGTCTACTTACACCACAGCAACCAACACATGCTTCATTCCCTGTGATTTTTGCCTTGAAATGCATGCAGCGGTTTAAAAGCATGTATATACCTCAGCAGTGCCTCGGGTTTGCTGAGCTGGTTGTTGGGGATGTAGTTGTCCAGCTGGTTCTCTTTGCCGTGTCCCGACCCCGAGCCCCCTTTGCCCCCTCCGCCGCTCCTCTGCTTCTTGTCGCCCTTGCCCGAGGAGGCCTGCTGCTGCTGCTGCTGCTGCTGCTGCTGCTGCTGCTGGGCTGAGGAGGACGTCGGCACGCTCCCGTTGGCCGTGCCGTTCCCGCGGGGCGAGGAGTTGCCCGCGCTGGCGTTCTTCTGGTTCTTGGTGTTACAGTTGTTGTTGGAGGAGGAGGAATTTGATGAGGAGGAGGAGGAGGAGGAGGAGCAGCAGGACGAGGAGGAGTTGTTCTCCTCTCCTTTCAGCAGCAGGTTCTCCGTGCTGTCGCTGTGGCTCAGTCTCTTGCTGCCGCCGTTGGGCTGCTGCGTCTCCATGTACTCCTGCTCTTTGCTGTCGCCGCCCTGTTGGCTGCTGCTGTTATTGTTGCTACTGCCCCCCGACCCCGACCCCCCTCCCCGGCCACCACCACCACCACCTCCCTTGCGTCCCTTCTCCCGGTACTCCAGCTCTGGAAGCTGCCCCGACGATGACTGCTTCTTGCCCGACGCAGGGCCTCCGTTCTGGGACACTGCGGTGGGCTGCTGGGAGTCCTCTGAAATCCCTTTGGCTGCTGCGGCTGGAGACAAGAGAAAAGTTCATGACTCAGTGAGGTACTTCAGGTGAATAGAACAGGTTTATCGTCATAAGGATCAAGAATGAAATGCAAAAGATACATAAAGGCCAAACAGACAGTCAGGGTTGAAAACACAACACAATTCATGAAACAACATGTCTGGAAAACATGGCCTGGATGAATGAGAATTTTCACAAACAGGTTACTTTTTAGCAACTGGGCTTCTTGGAGATTGAAGAACTTAGTCAGTTCTGATGAAGAAACTGATTAAGCTCCTTGGATGATAAACATCTTTTTCTTCATGCTTCAAGACGTACCGGTAGTCCAGTTTCTTAAAACTGAACCAATTTGAATGTTTATGGAACCATAAATGGCAAGGTCAGAACCTAACGCAGCTATGACGTCTAAACATCCTATGAAAAATCTAAAAGCCTCATTCCTCCCAACCCTTACCCTCTCCTACCCCAAAGCAGCCTGTATTTTTCCATTTGGGGTGAGGTAGTAGCAGCACAGGGTAATATGACCACTGTATATTTGGCAGCGACGGGACGGCAGCAGACTGAACTGACTGCTGTTGTTCCAGAAATAGATTAATGGAGTGACAAGGGATCCCTGCCTGTAGCCTTGTGGCCAATGCCACAACAGCCACTTGGATGAATGATTGATGGATACAATGATGTAGTCTGACAACAACAGAAAGTCCATCACATCACACAGGCATGCAACAGTCGGTGGTGTTTAGCGAAGCTCAAAAGGAGAACACAAAGACTTGAAGCTGAAGAGAAGCTAGACAGGGACAGAGAGAGACAAAAGAAATAGAGACAGGGAGTTGCTGTGAGCAAGACAAAGGAAGAGAACAAGGGAAATCAGAATACAAAGACTAGAACATCAAGAGAGGTAAATATGGAGTGACATTTCTGAAAAGAATAGGAGGAACAAGGTCAAAAGACTGGGTCACGTGTAAACTTTACACCAGTCCTCCTGCCAAATTTCAGCGGTAACGGGTGAATTTGTCAACCCACCACACTTTGACAGGCGAAAACTTTCACCTCAACTCGAGCTATAAAAAGCCTAAGTGTCCAGGCATATTTTTTTAGTCGGGTGGGATTTGCCATTCTTCATCCTAAAATTGATTAGAATGCAAGAAATTGCATCTTAAAATACTAAAGACCCACGACCACATAATTATTATACCAATTATTATTATTATTAGAATTATTATTATTATTATTATTACTATTACTATTACTATTATTATTATTATTATTATTATACGAGTTGACAGGTAGATTTTAAAATCTACCTGCCACAGTGACTGGTGGGGGGAAACTTTCCATCGTTGGTGCAAACACTGCAAAACACAACACAGACAGAGCAGCAGAATGTCTTACAGCCTTTTTGATGCAACTAAGAACAGGGAGACTGTGTATGAGAGGGTGAAAGAAAGAAAGACAGATGGACAGACAGAGAATGATAAAGGGAGGAGAGAAAAAAAAAGCCAAAGAGCTCTCCTCTGATCCTAAACTCCCTCGGCCGCCCTCTCCCTAAAAAGAGGGAGTGACTGAGAGAGTGGCAGAGAGGGGAGAGAAACAAAGCGAGAGAGCTCTCCTCTGATCCTAAACTGCTACAAAAACGAGGGAGTCACTGAGAGAGAAACAAAAGGTGTTAGAGGTGTAGGTCCGAAGACCAGACTGGTCGAAACGTTGTGTATAATAAACAGGGAGCAGCAACATTGTGCGGACCTCTCTCTTATTTTGTTTGATTGCGTTTAGTCCGGCACTTGTTTTAACTGGGTGTGTGTGTGCACTCCAAACGCTACATGAGTCACTGAGAGTGACAGAGAGAAAGGAGAGAAACAAAAGAGAGAAGAGTGTTTCCCCTCTTCTCTTCTTCTCACCTTCCTCAGCCTCCCTCTCCCTCTGCTCGCGCTGCAGCAGCTGCTGTTCGGGCGGCAGGGCCTGCTGTAGGAGCTGCATGTAGAACTCGTTCTCCTTCTGCACCTCCTTCTGCTTGCGCACCCGCATCTTGTAGCTCACGTAGCTCTTGAAGCCAAAGCCCAGCGTCACCACCGGGTAGCCAATACTGAGGAGGAGGAGGGAGAGAGAGAGAGAGAGAGAGAGAGAGAGAGAGAGAGAGAGAGAGAGAGAGAGGAGAGAGAGAGAGAGAGAGAGAGAGAGAGAGAGAGAGAGAGAGAGAGAGAGAGAGAGAGAGAGAGAAGAGAAGACAATTAAGAGGAAGAAAGAAAGAAAGAAAGAAAGAAAGAAAGAAAGAAAGAAAGAAAGAAAGAAAGAAAGAAAGAAAGAAAGAAAGAAAGAAAGAAAGAGAGAGAGAGAAAAGGAGCACGCATGAGAGGGGGGGTTAGGGAAAAAATGATTAGAGATTGTTGCATTGTGGGTAGGACGCTGAAAATGATCACAAGTAACTACACAACACGCTTTTGTTTTGCAGTAAAACAGTCATATCAAGAACTCCATGTCATAAATCATAACCAAAACATTGGAAAATATATTTATGTGATCTTGTGAGCTATTCAGGTTTAGGAATGGAGGCTCTGCTTCAGTTCGCACCAAGGGTAAAGTAGCTGTTAAAGAAGCTTTAAAGGGACACTGTGCAGGAAATGGTCAAAAAAGGTACTGCAACTATGCTGCTCATTGAAACTGTGTCGCCTATTGCCTAATTTGACCTTTTCATGATAGTTTACCAAGTAATAAACAAATATTTTCTAGTATGGCCCAAGTACAGTCATTTTTGCAGCTAAAAATGGCTATTTCTGGAAATTCAAAATGGCGGACCGTGGAGAAGATTCCCCTTTTCATGTATGAAAAGTGCAATTTTTCCAGTCATAATGAATACTTAGAATTTCATGGTGGTGGTAAATATTCATGAAAAAGGTAACATTAGTGAATGGGTAGCATGAATTCTGGAAATAAACAACTAAAAATATCACAGTGTTATTTCCAGAATTCATGCTACCCAGTCACTAATGTTACCTTTTTTATGAGTACGTGTTGACATTTGAGTGGCACACTTTCAAATTTCCAAAACTTTTCATGATTAACATGCGAATTCCAATGAGAGGTAGGTAGCGACAAAAATGGAGCCAAAACACAGTGGCCCTCATTTATCAAACTTGCGTAGAAACCATCGCAGAAATGAGCGCAGTTCTCGTCGTACGACGAGGCTCACGTGAGATTTACTAAACATGTGTACCTCTCCATGTGTACCTCTCCAATCTCATCGTAAGAGAGAGCGGCTGTTGATAAATCCAGCGTCTGAAAATCATCGTAATTAGAATGATCACACCTTCTCTAAAACGGCGGGAAAGAGACCACACCCCGAAGTTTGCGACATGGAGAGGCGCAAACCGGCTAAAACATCCAAGTTTCTGGTTGATTGACAGCTTGAAATTAGGCTTTACGCGAGGTACACAACAAAATAACACGTGGAAATAATCAACAGCAGTAGTCAACAGTGTTTCGGTTCTCAGTATGTAAGGGGTAGAGATTGATTTCCAAATAGCCTACTTACAATGAATTGTTTGATTGACTACAGTAGATATAATGAAGATATTTTTTATATCTATATTATTATATTAAATATTATTGTATTTTTTTTAAAATATGATGATAAACCTTTTTGTAAACGAGGTCAAGTAAGGGTTCCTACTTGAAACTGGCAAACAAACAGTGCCCAAACCATTTGTTGGGGATAGGAGAGTTTTACATGTCCAGTGCGCTGTCCTTCTCGCGCTCACGTGCGCCCTGCTTCTCTCCTCCGCTCCAGTCCTTCGAGGGGACAGCCCTAGCTTTTGCCATCTAAATGGACGACTATAACGTGTTATGGGACACACACGTGTCAGGTGTGTATTCGGATAGTCGTGCGTAATGGCGAAACTCAACCGGGAGATTATTACTGTATGTAGGCTATTGATTTAGGTGCCGTTTCCACGTAGCTGGATATTTTTATATGTGGATATTTTTTTCTCCTGCTTGTATTGGTTTTGCATTGGTTTTGGCCTTCCGTTTCCACGTAGCAGATATTTAAAAATCCAGGTGCAGGAGAAAAAAATAGCAGGAGAAAAAAATATCCTGTTTAGGGGTCTGAAACGCATTTGTTACAATGGAGGATTTTTTTTATCCACATGTTGCGTTTCCACGTAGCAGGAGAAAAAAATACCCTGCTAAAAAAATATCCTGCTACGTGGAAACAGCACCTTAGCCTATGTGCGCCTGAACTCCCAGGTGTTAAAAAGAAAGGACGTCGGTCCATTGATTCCACGACTGAAGGCACATTCCAATACTCGGCTGTATATTGCACAATTATTCACACATCACGTCAAATCACAAATTAGAAGTATCTTGCAGTTGTTGACCTATGCCAAATTAACGCAGCGTTCCCAGGAAGGGTGCACCAATTCAAACAAGTAGAAGTTGGTTTATAGGCAAAATATAGGCTACAATGTAAAAACATTTTGTAATTATGTGGGTCACATATTTATGATAATGAGTTGTTGGTGATCATAGTCATCTCAAGCCCAATTTGAAAACGGCGTACACCGTCTGAGAGCAGTCGTAGGATTTCATCTTTCCTGCGCTTACGATGAGATTTGATAAATGCCAAGTGGTCGTAGAAAAAGAACGTACGCACGACGTACGTAGGATTCTCGTCGTACGCTGCTTTGATAAATGAGGGCCAATAAACTTGGCATCAGCAACAAAGTTCAATATCACTGCACAAGGTTGTATTTAAAAATGTCTAAACTACGAGAGCATATAAAGAAAACTGTTGTGGTGTGGCCATTTCTTGAAGGCCATGAAGACTGGCCGGCTTGTACAGATCAGGCCTCACTGTAACGCCTCTCTGAAGTTTCAATAGCTGAGCTAAGCAGCACTGTCAGTGATGTGCTTGTGCCCCCTCCACCCCTCCTTGGTTGTATCGTTATCCTTGTCAACTAACGCTCCAATTAAGTCTCTAATCGAGCTGCACATATCCTGCAGCGAAGTGTTAGGCATTTTCACTGCATCAGACCAGGGCAGGTCTTTAGTCATTGTTGAACGGCCACAGCAGGTTTCCACAACTCAACAGTCGTTAGAAAGTGCTGCTCCTCCATGCCGCGGCGCAAATGGTAGGGCACTCGTTTGCTATGCGGAAGACCCGGGTTCGATTCCCAGCCCGGGTCCTTTGCCGACCCGTCCACGTCTCTTTCTCCCCACTCACTTCCTGTCACTACCTGCACTATCCTGTCAAATAAAGGCAATTAACCCCCCCCAAAAAATATTTTTTCCTCCACACTGCACGCTTCAGGGATTTCAACCTCATCTCTTCACTACAGCTCCAATTTCCTTTTTTCTGCCACTTCAGCTGAAGTGAATAGGAGCATGCCGGCCTATCGCTGCTGCCGCCACTCTGCTGTCCACTTTCTGCAGCACAGCGTTGATGTCCTTCTACAAAGTAACTTGGCCAAATTAACACAAAAACATGATCTTTACCTGGCCCTAACTTAGTTATGGAATTTCTTATTTATGCTAAGAAATTGTACCTACAGCACCACAGCAAACAGTGATCTTTTTAGAATTTGCAGATGATGTTAACTCCCAAGTGTATATCAGTCTAACAGATAGCACCCATGCTTTGTGTAGGCGTGCTGCAAAACATGCCCTCTCGTCTGCCATTCAATTTATAAAAAGAGAGGAATTCAGCTGGCTAGTGTTTATGAACAATTCTAACACAAGTGTGATGAATTGATTTGAAGCAACGTACCAGTGTGCTGCGAATGGACGGCACAAGTCCACATGAAAGTTTTTCAGATCTTTGAATCTGATAGCTGCCTCGATATATACAAAGAGTATCCATAGCGATACTGTTGGGAGACATACTCCTCTTTCTGTGAAGGGGAAAAAAGTATAGGAGAGAGAGAGAGAGAGAGAGAGAGAGAGAGAGAGAGAGAGAGAGAGAGAGAGAGAGAGAGAGAGAGAGAGATTAAACATATTAATCTAAAGAAATTCATAAATCATATCATTATTATAATTAACACTTGATCAAAAACTTTCTCAGACAGATACACAGTTGAAAAACAGGCAGGAATTAAAGGTGGCAGTTTAACCAGATTATTGTAGCAACAGAATCACTCCTGACCTGCCACAGCATGCAGCGACAACCAAGGAAAAGCGGGAGGGGGAGGGTGGCTGCCATGTGAAAGTGGAGAATGGTGTGTGTGTGTGTGTGTGTGTGTGTGTCAGGAGGACCGCCATCCTCACCCCCGCAGGGTCATTTCACCTTCGCTACTTATAAATCACAGAGCAAATTTGACAGCCACCTGATACACGCCCTGATGCTGCCACCCCAACACCCTGCCGGATTCCCAGAAGGATACATCAGACCACACACACAAGCACACACACATACACGCCGCTTGCTTGCAAACATCAACAGCAATTGCATAATCCGAGAAGCTCTTCTCACAGATACTAATGAGTTACACACACACACACACACACACACACACACACACACACACACACACACACACACACACACACACACACACACACACACACACACACACACACACACACACACACACACACACACACACACACACACACACACACACACACACACACACACACACACACACACACACACACACACACACACACACAGCTAATGACCAGAGCTCTATCCAAGCACTTCACGTATTCCTCAAAAAGTCACATGCCCACCACCACACATACACAGTGAGGATGCGAACCTCGTTCAAGCTATGATTATGGCATGGGGTGAATTGTGGCCTATTTACACGTTTTAAGACCTCAAATCTTCTGAATCAAAGCACATTCAATGTTAAGCTAATTAAAAAAACATTTATATTGCAAGATAGAATAATCCTGTCACCAGAATTAAGTCTATAGATAAGTTATTCTGTGTTTTTCAACAATATTGTGTCAATTCTTCTCTTTTCAAACAAAATGCCTCTTTAACTATAAGCAGTTCTAAAATCATATCTCTATGGCTTTATTTTTCAGCAAAAAACAAAAAACAGTCAGTCAATTCCCTTTACTATGGCAAAATTGTAAGCAGTTGCCCTCCTTCCAACACATTGGTTAAACCCATCTTTCACATACAACTGCTACGTTTACATTAAAGTTTTAATTCTGAATTAAATCATCCCAAATTTACTTTGATCTTTCATTTAATTCCGAATTAAGAAGTGTTTACATGACGTTTTCAAAGCGGAGTTAAGCTTTATTCAGAATTTAAGTGAGTTAATTCCGAATTAAAAAGGTCTCATGTAAACGTAGCAATTGTCAAAAAACTAAAATTACCAACATCATGGCTACAGTCTTCAATAGTACACTAAATCTCCAAATAACCTCATGACTTAGTTTCTGCAGTTTGTCCTAAGCCGTTTCTGACAAATATCTCACGTGTTGTGCCAACATAAAGCCCTATACCTGGTGAATTGGCAAGTAGGGATGCAAATTATCCATTAATTCATTAATCGTTAGTTGATTGCCTTATCGATCGACTTACGATTAATTGATAAGCGGTGTTTTCCCCCCCGAAACTCAATGTTTCTCGAAAATAAAACTACTAAATCTAAAAATTAAAATAAAAAATTGAGATAAAATACTACATTTAAATTAATCATATTTAAATTCTTAAATTCAAAGATGATTTATACATTCCCACTATTCACACCCCTCTTCAAACACACTCTTCACATGCCCATTTCACCTGGGTCTCTTGTCAGTTGAATTGTCCATTAATTGCAATTAATGCTTTTTAATCGATTAATGCATTAATCGATTAAAGTCGATTAATCGATTGCATCCCTATTGGCAAGTTATCTTGCTACAAATGACCCAGCAGAGCAAGCCAGCCATCACTTAAACCTACTCTAAGATTATGAAGACAGCAAGTCATCCTTTTCACATATCACTGGCTACCATCTTCAATTGAACAGCAAACCTCCACAGTCCACACAACCTCATGGCTTCGGCTTTTGCCATTTCTGGCAGCTCTCACATGTGCTGCCAATAGAAAAACAACACTACGCCTACTGAATTGGCAAGTCAGTTTAACTATAAATGACCCAGCAGACCGAGCCAGATACCCCTCTGGTCTCAAGCGTTCCTGCCAAGAGTTCCACTGTGCATCTTCAAGGAAAACGAAAACGCACCCAGCCACCCGCCCAGCCAACATGAATTAGAGAGGCAGGCTACCGTGAACTACGAATTAATGCCAGCACTAATGGTAGCGCCACCACAAGCGCTCTCAACTCCAGAGGAGGCAGAGCAATGAGCTTTGGCACACTTCTAAAATAAAAAGACAGGTGCACTGAAAGAGACCTACAGTCTCAGTGCATTCCACAAGCAAGATGGACAGTGGACTGTTGTCTGTTTATGACCAAATAAATCTTGCTTGCAGAACAGGCAGCGATCAGTAGTTCACTGTTTTTTTGAACGAAATCCAAGTATACGTACCAAAATAAGCACACCTTGGACTCATTTGACTAGCAAAGCACAATTTTTCAAAGTCAATGTCAAACATGCAATAGTTCAAAGTGTTTATACAAAGCACAACGTGTGTTATGAACGTATGAAAATGAGTGTCGGGGGGGATATGGGAAGCCGTGTGCACTCAGGGGGAGAGAGTACTCTCTCAGTACTTTAATAATGAAGTCTGCAACATCTTACGTAGGGCTGTGTAATACATAGAATTTATATCGTGATATCAATACTGCTGTCAAACAATATCAAATTTCATAATATCAATTTGATACAATATTTTTGTCATTTGTCTATACTGCCAAAAGGTAGTTTACGCTAAAGCGCAATACAATCCCCTCAACTTGAGCCATTGCGAGCACAGAGCAGACTTGCTACCTAACACTCATGCAGAACACCTCTGTGTGTTTCTCTATGGCCCTCAACTCACAGTGCTGAAGGGAGGAAAGATATTGAATTGTTTAGCACAATTATATATGTCTTGAAAAGAAATATTGTCCGAAAAACACTAATATCAATATTGACTGAAATAATCATGATATTGATTTTTCTCATAATCGAGCAACACACACACACACACACACACACACACACACACACACACACACACCTTACCTGTATGCCAGACGTACTGGACCCAGACGTAGGTGCTGGCTGCGAAAAAGAGCCACTGCACAGGGATGAACAGCAGGCAGATGATGTCTGATGTAAACGCCACACACACAAAGAACACTGAAAACGCCTGCAATGGAACAGACAGAGAAAGACAAAAAAAAATAAGTCAGCAACATTGAGGAAAGAAAGGGGTTCTAGTGAAGAATGATTAAAAACACTCAAAAAGATATTCCGCCTATAGGTTCTAGCTTTAATAATAATCCTCAGTTTGGGTAAGAGAAAGAGGCAACATACAGACAGAACAATTATAACAATATTAAAAAACTGTATAACATAATAATAAAGCAGATAATTACTGATGCCTTATTCTTTTCAATAGTTAAATTTAGCGCGCTGCTCTTAACTTTGCCCTTGTCTGTTCAGCGTTAGAGCATGACCTACAGCCCTCGTACACAACCTTTTCACGAAACTGAAACCTGAAGTCTGTTGACTGCATCTTTCTGTCTGCGTCTCTCTCTCACACAGACACACAGACACACCACTATAGCACAACACCCAAGCAGTGTCCAGTTTCTTTACAGGTGAAAGGCCAAACAGTGTTGCCTGCAGGTGCGCGCATGTGTGTGTTATTGTGTATCTCTCGTGTACGAGACAATAGTGTAATTACCGATGCACCGGCCGCACCTGCACCTGCTCGGGCTTTTTAATATTGCCCCTGAACTTTGAGTTAATGACGCGTGACATTTAACTGCGCTACTCAATTTTCCCTGTGCAGCTTTGGGGGCAAACAAACAAATGCGACAAGGAAGAGAAGCGTATCCATTACTCTACTATGGCAACGATATTATAGACAGCAATCATCATGCATCACAAATCACAGCAAATGGGCACACAGGCCAGGGCTGAATATATAATGAACCAAGATGGGCAAGACAGAAAGATAGGAAGAAAAAAAAATGTTGGAGCTGAGAAGTGATACAGCAAGAGAGGAGGTAGGTGTGTGTGGGGGGTTGGGGGTCTGCTCTCTGCTCTGGTCTCATCCGGTGGTGTGGTGGCTGCTGTTTTGCTTTGCTGTGCCGATAGATTGGACGTAAGCCTTTAAATCGCGGCAGCAGCAGTCATACACGTTAAATAAGATTATAGGCATCATGGCGAGCCTGCTGCTCCTGAGATGACAGGAGAGAAAAGATAGCGGTGGGGAAGCCCGGCAGGGGCAGGGGCAGGGGCAGGAGGGGGGCAGGAGCAGGAGGGGGCAGGTCTGGGCACGGGAGCAAGGCGGTTAGTGTGTGTCACAGTCACAGCCCCCGCTGCCTTAATCTAATCTCACCAGCTGCACTCGTCAGGAGGTTTGCTTTGCCCTCAAGAAGACAATCAAACCAACGCTGTCCATCTGACCTGCAGAAAACGAATGTTGAAAATGTCGCCCATGCATTGACTACTGTGCCAGCATTGGTGGTTGGTTTAGCTTTATTGATATCTGAATTTTGGGTAACTAACTGATGGAGAATAGGAAGACGTGCAGAGGCTTCTTCATGTCAGCTGGAGGTGGACTTTTTTTTACAGAATCTCACTCACACAACTACACATCAGAAATGAAAAAATAGGCCCAGCCGTGTCTTAGTCGGCTGGGCACTGGCCTGCCACGCGGGCGACCGGGATTCGATTCCCGACCCCGGCCATTTCTATCCTCCCCAGTCTCTCTCTCCCACTCATTCTCCGTCCCACTCTTCATTGTCCGGTCTAAATAAAGTTGAACCCCCCCCAAAAAAAAATTATATAAAAAAAAGAAACGAACAAATAGATCTCACAATAAAACTCTCAATAGACCCATTAAATAAAATGCTCGCCATCAATCAGTGCGATGCTTCATGTAAAGGCATTCAGCAGCGGCATCAGCAGAAGAAGAAGCTACAGCTTTATGGAAACAAAGAGAGGTCAACTCACCAGGCCCTGGTAGCGAAAGGAGTCGTAGACACTCCGGATGAACAGCCAGAAGGGCCACAGGTACTCGAACCGGAAGTCCAGCACAAAGTCTGCCAGCAGCACCAGACCCCACACCACCAGGAACTTCAAGTACAGGAACGTACTGATGGAGAACCAGAGAGAGAGAGAGAGAGAGAGAGAGAGAGAGAGAGAGAGAGAGAGAGAGAGAGAGAGAGAGAGAGAGAGAGAGAGCACACAGGCAGGGTTCATTTCATCCTGATCGTTGGTTCCATCACATGGTCTTCCATAATTTTTCCACCACAGCATACATATAAAAGTTGCACATCAGGAGCTTCAAGTACAGGAATGTACAGTACTGATGAATGGCGGAGAGAAAAGAGACAGAGGCACAAAGAAAAACAGAGAGAGAGAGAGAGAGAGAGAGAGAGAGAGAGAGAGAGAGAGAGAGAGAGAGAGAGAGAGAGAGAGAGAGAGAGAGAGTGGTGGTGGTGGGGGGGGGGTGTCTGTCTTTGTCAAATAGACTTCCAGTGTATCTACAAAAAAATACAGCTAGTGGAAAGATCCATGAATAGCATGACATAGGGCCTTCCTTTCAATCATCACTGTGAAAACAACCATTTAGTCACACATATGGCTGTACTCGGATATGACGTCCAGAGAGAGGGGAGGGAACATCATGGCATGGTGAACCCATTTCCGGCAGTGTGCCAACTCTTCACAGGAAACAAGACTAGTCTGGTCATGGTGTTACACTGAACACGTGCTGTGACAAATGTGTTGCGTTTTAACGGTACTGAAATTCCTGTCTCACGAGAGGTCGTTCCGAGTCCAGTTGCCACTCAACTCAACGCTCTTCTTTAGCAGCAGGGAGAGATGCAATCCCTTGTAGCCAGCCAGCCTGATGTGCGGACTGGGAGTGTGTGTGTGTGTGTTCATTTCCCAGGTTGGGGAGATTACACCTCATGTTTAAGCATTCGGGCTAAGCTGCTTATCAAATACAAGTCTCACTGGGCATTGGTTATGGGCTCTACTATGCCCATCCTGGCATATTGAAATGTACACCAGAGTAGCTATTGGCAGCAGATGCCCATGGCAGGGAAAGAAGCACAATGCCATGCCTGACATAAGCCTAGTAATACTTAGGTAATGTGCAAGTCAAAACTAGGTGGGAACTGACATAGTAGACCCATCCCCATGGATGGACATGTTACTTATATTTACGACCTTTGGGAGTGTGTTTGGGGGGAGTGAGGGGGCTGGAGGAGGATAAATTATGATAATACAACTCTGGTGGTCTGTGGATCACCACTAAATACCTCAACCTCAGGCCATGCAAGCTTGTGAGCTGAAATCAATCTATAGGGTAAAACAACATGCATTATGGCCTACAAAATATGAGTGTGCTTCAGTTCTTCTATTTCTCTCTATAGTTGTAATACTCATGGTGTCTGTTCGGCAGATACATTAATTAATTTAGGCGTGAAAAATATAGTTGTAATGAAAACAAGCTCACCATAGAATAGTGTATTGTGCATGACCACTAGGGCTTGACACTGGCACCTGCCAACCAGACAAAAATGGGTAAAACTTGGCCGTGGCTAGTAAGGTCTCACTAGCCACATTTGGCAGGTAACAATACAGTAGCATAATGTCAAGCCCTGATGACCACACTCCACTCCCTCAGTCAGAGAGTATGACAGGGAAAACATAAATTTCTGCTGAGGGATCCTCTCAGTTAGAAAGGGCATGATAACGACAGCACTGTGGGTTCCTACCAATGTCTACCATCATTCAGCAGTAGGCAACTAGCTGTCAAAGCTTGTGGGAGCTGGAGAGGACCAAAGAAAGTACAGATACTGACTTCCAGTGTTGGTTAGGACTTCTCACTCACAAACTATGAATTAAATCCAGGTGACATTCTGTAAATAATTCAACCCATAAGCAAAGAAATAAATAAAAACTTGGGATTAATTGCACGAACTAGCTTGATAAGGACAGTGTGTTAGGTTTACATTAATCGGACTGTAGGCAGGATTACTAGGGACGCCACGATAACGTCAGATACCATAACATTGGGCCCGAGTTACCGAGTCTCGATTTAAGCCATTATTAGCAGTCACTTCTTTTGAAAAAAAAAACCCCGCATGAAATTGTCCATAAATAACAATATTAGAAGTAATGTGTTTTCAGAGAACCATTTTGGTACAGTCGAAATGTAGCCTTCCAGAAGCGTATGCTAACTAGCCAACAGTGCTCTTGAGCCAACAGCACAACACACCAGACATACCCCCAAAATGTCTGCAGTGTCAGCAGCTTGGTGTCCTGCCTTGGTGCGTAATGTCATATAAATAATGATACGTTACTGGGAAGAGACAAAGTCAGTCTGTTATAGTATCCATAAACTGGAGATGGGCAACAGAGCTAGCTCAGAAACTGCGTCTAAAAGCTACTTAATAGCAGAGAGCTAGACTAGCCAGCTAATCGACGTCCACGTAGCTAACGTTAAATAGCATAGTCACCATCTACCTAAACCGTTAGCTAGCTTACAACATCTGCATGCTGTTCTAGTTAAGAGTTTGCACGATTTCCAAATAATAAATGGGTTAAGCCGTTAGAACTGCTGCAATACTAGGACCAGCTTAGCCATGTCATTGTCAACCTAAACGCATAGCAGCCAGTGGTGCCATGTAAAAGATTCCCAGATTCACGCTCCCATCTCATTACACTCCCATTTCATCTCGCTCCCACTAGCCAGACTAACGGTACCACCGCCATATTACGGAGCCAGTTATCTTGTTGATGTTAGTTTTTTGTTTCTAACCCTAACCTTAACCCTAACCCTAACCCTAACCCTAACCTTAACCCTAACCCTAAACCTAACCCTAACCCTAACCCTAACCCTAAACCTAAACCTAACCCTAAATTGCTTGTATGTGGCAGTATATGATAATACGTGAAATATAATCGGGTGGGGACCGCAAGTCCGGGAGTGATAGAAACACCGGGGACCGCACGTCCGGGAGCGAACTCCGTTGGGAGTCTCAGTCTGTATGCCCATGTAAAATGGGTTTGCTAGAAGTCATAACAGTGAACGCAGGGAACAACACACAGTTCTCTCGTCGTACTGATAACTTGAACAACCATTAATAAAATGTAAAATGGGAAGTCAAACTTAAAGTTAATATTCTGCATTCATGGCTGCTGTTAATATACAGTAAACATTGCATAATGGCATTGTGTTGGTAACGTTAGCTAAGGTTACTCTGTTGTTGGTCATATCTAGCTAGCGTGTTAGCACTACATTGATCCACAAAGGTAGTCAGGTAGCTAGCAAGCTAACTATTAATTTCTATACCCCAGATGAAAAACCCAAAGCTACACCATACCTGCCGTATATACCCTCGGTGATTCGGTTCCGTTTTAACGGCCGTCGGAGTTTGCTGCAGTCCGCATTGCGCCGCTTCATCCTCCCCTCCTTCGCTTTGGCTTTTTAATTCTAACTGCTATATTTTCCAGTTTTCTTTCTTCTTTGAGTGGAACTAGTAAGAAAGGATTTCGAGCAGTGTAGCTGTCTGTGTTGCTGTTTTTCCACTGGAAACAAAGAAATAAATAAAAACACTGTCTTCAAGGCCCTCCTCTTTCCTTCAGCGCCGACTCAACAGCGCACGCGACAGTTTACATACACGAAGTTGCCAGACAATCCATTTATCCAATCAGTTTGATTTTTACATTCTATCATTTTGATTGATACCAAAACTACCCATGTACTGCCATGTTCTGTCACGGCCACCAAGAGTGCGTTTTAATATGTGACCTTGCCTCCTCCACTTGCCTCCTCCACTTGCTTCTCGTCATGATGACATCACAGACAACAGCATTATATTTCAATATCTTGCAAAAGCTCAATTATAGAGTCTTTTTCTCATTTGCAATTGGGATGGTGAATGAAAAACAGTCCCTCAAAAGTTGTTGTGGCGAGGCTGACAGCTGGGAAATTGTATTGTTTTCTCCACGGAGGAGGGTCCAGGAGGCGGGACGAGGAGACAAGCACAAGTGGAGGAGGCAAGGTCACATATTGGGATGCACCCCAAGAGTACATGAGGGAGACGATAGACAAATCTGATGGTGACTTTTTGTGCATTCAACCAATCAACATTTCTGTGGACAAATCAGGAATGACACACTACCCTATCAACACACTTGCTGTCCCTCTGGGCGGGATCTAGGGCGGGCTATCAACATTTCTGACGTAGCTACGCAGTTTGTGCTCAAGATACGCTGATAGCGTACAGTGACAGCTGTGCACGTAGCGAAAACGGCGCAGGTTACCTGGAAGATGACAGTGGAGTCATCACACCCATTGAACCTCTCTGGTGGAGTTGAGTTTGGCTGTCTATGGAGGTAAATCAATCAATCAATCATTCATATTATTCATTTATAAATATCACATATCACAAATGTATAGCACATTATGTTATTATTATGCTATTACATTATATTATGGACAGGATGTTGGTTTCAGCATTTGGCAGCTTAATGACTAAATGCCATTTTCCTTTGACTTGACCCTAGGCACAACCAGTAGGCCTACAGGAGATTGAAGATCTACTATATCGCTTTAGCTGCATATCTAGGCCTACAATATATTTAGGGCCTATATAGTGACTTAAAAACTGTCAGAAGAGTTTTAGACTCAATTCTAAATATTACAGGTGGTCAGTGTAGTGACCTAAGTACTGAAGATCTTTTCTTTGTTTTAGTCGGGATTCTAGCTACAGCATTTTTGATGAGTTGCACCTGCCTGAGTGACTTTTGGGGAATACCTACAGGTATAAGTAGGGTATCGCAATAGTCAACTCTACAGGTAATAAAAACGTGGATTAATTTCTCCAAACCCAGTTTACACAAAATCCTTCAGTTTAGCTATGTTTCTGGTGCCAAAAAGCTGATTAATTGTAGTTGTGTTTTTGATGTGAGCATTGAAACTGAGATAACTGTGCAATATCACACCAAGGTTTTTGGCATTAGACATCCCATTGTAGCCTATAGGCTATACAATTGTGATGGTATGGTCTCTTATAGAGAGGATTGTGTATAATATGATGATGTTCATTCACTAACTTTAACATTTGTTAAGCCTATGTTGTTGGGAGGGCCCGAGCAAGCACTTAAACAATGCTGAGATAGGCCTATTATTATTACCTTCGCCAGAAGGTTATGTTTTGCCCGCTGTGTATTTATTTGTCAATATGTTTGTCTGTTTGTTTGTTTGTACTTCGTCTAACTCAGTCAAAACTGAGCCGATTTTTATGAAATTTTGTGGGATGATTGGTCATGACCCAAGGAAGAATCGATTAGTTTTTGGGAGTGATTGGGTCAAAGGTCAAAGGTCAAGGTCAAAATGTTTGTTTGTACTTCGTATAACTCAGACAGAACTGAGCCGATTTTTATGAAATTTAGTGGGATGATTGGTCATGACCCAAGGAACAATTGAATAGTTTTTGGGAGTGATTGGGTCAAAGGTCAAAGGTCAAGGTCACGAAAAGGTCAAAAACGTACATTGAGCCGATTTTTATGACATTTAGTGGGATGATTGGTCATGACCCAAGGAACAATCGATTACTTTTTGGGAGTGATTGGGTCAAAGGTCAAAGGTCCAGGTCAAGGTCACGAAAAGGTCAAAAACGTAAATTGAGCCGATTTTTATGAAATTTAGTGGGATGATTGGTCATGACCCAAGGAACAATCAATTACTTTTTGGGAGTGATTGGGTCAAAGGTCAAGGTCAAGGTCACGAAAAGGTCAAAACGTAAATTGAGCCGATTTTTATGACATTTAGTGGGATGATTGGTCATGACCCATGGAACAACCGATTACTTTTTGGGAGTGATTGGGTCAAAGGTCAAGGTCAAGGTCACGAAAAGGTCAAACACGTTTTTCTTTGCCAAGCACTATATGCCAGAAGAACGTGTGCATGCTGAATTGAATAAGAGGTCAAGACTGGGCCAAAAATGTAATATTACGATATTCCGGTCCGATTTAAATGAAACTAACACCAAAATTTGGAGAATGTTATGCCCCACACTTTGAAGATGGCCAGAAAAAAATAAGTGGCGTAGGCGAAGGTTCGCGCTCTACCGAGTGCCCATTCTAGTTTAGGCTATGTGAACCACATCTTCAAACTACAGAAACCGTAGGCCAAGGCATGGTTGACCTGACCATAGAGCCCTATTGGGCCTTTTTATTGAAGGGAGACAAAAGTCAGAAAATGAATGACAAATTAGACACTGTGTTAGTATTAAAATGAATCATTTATACACCTTTTCATCTCAATCACAACATTATAATGTATTAAAATGGAAATATACAAAAATTCAAATAATTATTGATTCATGTTTACAGTTGTACTTTGTTTATTCATAAGACACTACATGTTCCTGTGATAATCTGTTTTGATGAAACAAAATTTGTAGGATGATCTTCTGCAACTGTTAAAGTATGATTTGCATGGCGAATTTCTGAAAAAAATTACAACATATACGTAATCCATGTTCATTTTGATTTAGTAATCTTGACGCTCTCTTCTATCCAGTAATACATTGATACAATGTTAACTCAAGAGACAATTTATAAGTAAACACTCAAACCAAAAAAGAAAAGAAAAGAAAAGGAGGGAATAGGGTGGGGGATGAGTAAGCTCTCAAAGGTGACGGAGCTGAATAAATCTGTTGGGTGCAAATCCACATTTTTGTAGATACATTCATCAGTGTCCTGAGAAAAGACAGAGATCTTGCAATGGGAAACTGGCTGGAGGGAGGCTAAAATCAGGAGAGACCACACCAAAGGTCAAAGGTCAAAGGTCAAAGGGCAACTCAAAGAGGGAGGGGGAAAACACAAGTGTAATAAATGTGCTTACTGTATAAGCTTTGTGCCTCAACAACCCAATAAAATATTTTATGTACTTCTACATTTTGGCATAAAGACCATTATTTTAGACACTTTCAACATGTGTCTTGCATTACACTAATTAAGACAGTCTCTCTACTATACAAAACAGGAGTATCGACCCAATTTTGGAGTGGAATGATGACAGGCAACAAAACATTTGTGGATTATTGTGGTTCCTGTCCCTGTGAATAACAGAACACCTTGTGACCTATCTTGCGAGGTAATCTTTGACTACTGTTGTTAATGTCAAATCAATATATTGGGTATTATATATGGATTTTTAATTACTTTTTTAATAATTGCCTCACTGGCAACCTGACACATCGATTTTCATCAAATAAATCAATTGATTAGCCTACAGTATGGTGGGAGGGCTTTGGGGGACCATACAACCAGGTCTTAAACCAAAAAGTCCATAAACAGACAGATTCTGGTATCAAAGCAATGACTAAACAGCCTAACCCTGCTAAAACCTTTCACATTTCCTATTGCACCACATACATCTGTCCCATGCAAGTTTTACACAGACATCTTCACTACATTTTTTAAATAAAAGAAGAAAATTCTGAAACTATTGAAACACTGACATAATGAATTTCAATAATTACAAATGCAGTCGTTATGACCGTCAAGATATCTCATAAAATCATATACAGTTTGGATTTTATACAGGTTCTGGACAACAACATCACAACCCTATAGCAAAACACATCATTATTCGTCGTAATTCATATCAACGTTTAGTTCTTTGTTTTAACATTCAAAATAAATTCAAACTGTTGGTGGGTATATAGATTAACCAATCAATCAATGAATACTAAATAAAGTGGGGAACATCCTTAAACACAACAATAAAACATCCCAGTCACAGTTGTCCAGCGTAATGGGACAACATATTTTCTTGGAACTACTTTTTTTTAATCAGATGACACACATCACTGAGTAAATGTCTCAACTTCTGTCACATACTTGAGAGCTGGTTAGTTTTTTGTGCTAATATATTTTTAAATGGAACAGCAGAGCATTATCTGTTCTGGTGTCCATTTAGGTACAAAAACAGTGATTTAAAATGTCATTTTACATGTACATGAAATTAAATGTTCTTCCCAATTTCATGGTACGGTACATGATAAAGACTGCAATGGGAAAATTAGCAAACATTTCATTTGTCAATGAAAAAAGAATAGCTTCCGTTCATTGATTGAAGTGTTTCACATTTCAGAAAATAATACAGAGGATAAAGAAATGATAAAAGAAGCATGTAATCAAAGGAAGGAGTCGGATCATCACCCTATGCTAACTCTGGTCCTGAAGACAGATAAAAGGAGGCATGCAGGAGAAGAGAGTAGAGGAGAGGGGAGGAGAGGAGAGGAGAGGAGAGGAGAGGAAAGGAGAGGAGAGGAGAGGAGAGGAGAGGAAAGGAGAGGAGAGGGGAGAGGAGGAGCAGAGAAGAGAAGAGAAGAGAAGAGAAGAGAAGAGAAGAGAAGAGAAGAGAAGAGAAGAGAGGAGGAGAGCAGGGGAGAGGAGAGGAGAGGAGAGGAGGAGAGGGGAGAGGAGCACAGAGAGGAGAGGAGAGGAGAGGAGAGGAGAGGAGAGGAGAGGAGAGGAGAGGAGGGGAGAGGAGAGGAAAGGAGTGGAGAGGAGAGAAGAGGAGAGGAGGGGAGAGGAGAGGAAATGAGTGGAGAGGAGAGAAGAGGAGAGGAGAACAGATTGAAGGAGACTAAAATGAGGATGTCAGCTAAAAGAAACGGCTGCTCTCCACTTACAGTATGACTCACAGGATATTACAGAAGTCAACGGGTTGTTCTGCCTCTCTGTTGAGAGCAGACAGGGCCTACACACGTCTATGAGGTAAAATGAGTACTATTTTTCACAAGGTATAAAAATAAGACTGCAAAAGTGATTGCATTTTTAATAGGCTAGTATCACCATCAATAGCCCTTGCTTGACCATTCTATGATCCAATATCCATTTCATTCAGGTAACCAATTATCAACCACACTTTCTCATAAGAAAGCCTTAAGTCTCACACGGAGTTACAGTAACCCTTTCTAAAAGTTAATTTGATAAACATCAATTGACTATTGGTATAAAAATAGGTGTTTGGAGAAGCAATATCACTGCAGTAATGACTACTTCCCCTTTCATATTGACAAGTGAGAAGCAATGTATGAAGACTTTTGGCAGACCTCTTAGTCTTGAGGATAGATGAGGTAAAGGATCAAATCCTGGTCAAATAAAGAGAGGTTCAGACTGAGACCTGGGGCCATTTCACCCTTGTATTTAAGGAGAAAGTAGCCTACTGTAGCACCAGGACATCAAACACGGAAAAATCCTATCAGACCATGAAAGTCCTGTCATGAATTGGTTGTACTGTATCTGAAAGTATGTGGCCCTAAACCCAGGGAAGCTGATAGGGTGGGCAAAGGGGTCACTTGGGGCCCAGAATTGGATCATCATTACATTGTATGTATTGGGTTTGGGGCCCTTTCAGATGCCTTTGTCCTGGGTCCAGCCAAAGCTGTCAGCAGCCCTGCCTAAACCACCTTGAAGAGTTATGGTTATTGGAATTCTCTGGTTTGATGAATGTGTTGTGACAAAATGTGTAACACAGAAGTTTACTCTCTGGTGCCAGGTATGGACTGTGATCACTCTGAGCTATTCTGACAACAATAGGTGACACAAGAGAAACAGATTAAAAAATAAAAAAACGGCTCATGCCACCAGTTACCACCTATCATAGTTAGGTCACAGCAAAGATGAATATCACGCCATCTGTAATGATATCAAAAGCCTATTTTTCTGTCAAAAATATATTGCACTGAGTAAAATACTATTACATTACATCTTTGTAGAATATATACATTACATATTGTACAGCAAGGGAGAATTGGATTGGATTTGTATTGAAGGGCATGTTGAATGAATTTACTTCCCCCGCTCCCCAATGGCTGAAATGTGTCTGCTTCTCAGAGTACGTATTAGGGTGATGTCCCTCTCCTTCTCAAATATCACGTAACATGAATGTGGAAAAAAAGCAACGAAAATAATACCCCAGAGATGACAGTGCACAATCAGAACCCAAAGCACAAGATGACATGACATTGTGCACTATGCAGTGTATTCCGTCATGAGGTTAACCATTATCAGAGGTGTCGAACCCAACTTCCAACAAGTTCCCCTGACACATATTTGAAACAACCTGACTCAATTGATCCTACTGTATATACATCATCAGACAGGCAGATCTGCTTCATGACATGAAGTGGAGGAATACATGGCATGGTTTTTTTTCTTTCTGTTATCAGGATCACCACCTGTGGCATTTATTTACAATAATTATCTGAGAACTTCTAGTTTCTGTCTCATCTAACAATATGACTGACAAATGCCAACAAAGCAAAAAAAGGACATTGTTTAAATGGCTTTGGTATTTTTTGTGGCATGGTTTGGTATTGTATAAACCAGAACCAGATTAATGAAACAATGGTGCACATAAAATTTGAAAGGAAAACAAGGCTCTCCATCATTCACTGATAAAAGCATGACAGCGATGCAAATATAGTACAGTCACAGATGTAACATGCAAATAAAGAAAGAACATCCAATGTGCAAAAAATGCACACGCATACTGCTGCACCGCTCAAACAAAACAAAACTAAAAAAAAACATGTTGAAGGTGCCCCATTCATAATCACCTTGTTGCCATGAACACAGCCAGAAATAGGACAATGCAATCATAGTTGTTGATTCATCTTTGCATGAGTATTTCTAGAAATGTTGGATGGCCTTAAAAACATTCTGGACATCATGAGTGTTATGGAACTCTGATCTACATTAAGTCATTTGATATACTAGGTCCACACACATGCAATGATGAAATGGGTCATACTGTATAAAATGATAAATGACAATGTGTGGTAAGTGTGCATTGGTCTTGCATGTTCAGTTGTAGAATTCTGTTGCTGAGTGAGTTCTTGTTGCCTTTCTTTCTCACCTTGACATGAAGGTATAGCAGAACCATAGATTGTACATAATTCTACGTTCTATGAGCAGAACAGAGGGAAGAAAGTCAGAATGCAGTGAACGCCTCTGACATACAAGACTGCACTGGCAGTCATATGGATTGGAATTCTGAGCAGGAAAGAACTGATTGCATAGTTTTGTGGTAGTAGTGGTTTTGCATCAAGGTAAGAAAATATATATGCTGTGACACTTTCCAAACGTGTATTTGTGACGCCTTCAAAACATATGTATACTGTGTATCTGATGAACCAACAGATGTCTGCATTGAACTTTTTCTCACAAAAGTAAAGTACATGAAAAAAAAAACTTTCAACTGAAACCTATCTGTTATAAGACATTCCCTTTTGGGCATACAGTTATTCGTTTGTACATCTATACTGATTGAATATAAAACAAGCATGTAGCACATGATTTTTTTTTTTTACAAAGTCTCACAGACATTCACTACAAATTTTGGTCTTCAAGCATGGTGAACGAACATAGCCAAACCAGTTGGTTGAAGACCAAAACATTTCCAGTTGTCTTCAGACACCTCATGCTAACCTTAACACATTGCCTGAGAACAGAAATGACTCCCGTCTCTCTCCACCCGTCATGCAAACAGTAGATATTCTTTCAGTCACACCACACAGTTTATGTTTTGAGCTCACCAAGACAAGAATTGAGTAAGTGAAACTCCAGTAACCAAATGTAAGCTTAATAATGGTGTTGAGGGAATGGTGTTGTTCTAAAACCCATTCCCACTAAGGACTTGAAGGGGGTTGTAGGGGGTTAAAGTTAGGCTGACGACTGTGAATACAGTGGCATGCAAGTTAGGGCACCACTGCTCAAAGTCTCCTTTACCGTGAATGCTAAAATTAAACCATTTTTTTAAAAGCAAAAATAGTATACTTTCCATTCACATTATTATTTTAGCTAAAATAAAAAGCAAGGCCTTGGAAATATTTGGGGAAATAGACAAACTATTACTTTCAGAGCTTGGCAAAGCATGGTTTGTTTGTTTTGGTTTTCAGTAGAAACGTTCCTTTCTCGTAAGGATCCATATCTCGTTTCTGCAATAGCACTCTTGTACTTTCAAGCAGTTGTTAGCTGGTAACTCTGAAGTAATTAATACATTTTTGTCTGCAGGGGATTTTTTTTAGAAGATACAGTACAGTTGGCCAAGTAATGTGTTTCCATGAAGTCATTTCCTCTGTTCATATTTTTAAATGGCAGTAAGCGGCCATGGTGGAGGTCAAGTTGAGGTCTAGAATACCAGAAAAGTTTTCAGAAAGACTGGCCGTAGAACATCTAAACACATCTGATGCAACGTCTTGAAATAGGCTTTAAGGTGTGTATGCATAAAATATAGAAGGAAGCATGTTGCCAAGCCAAAATAAAGAAAGGGGAGGAATGAAAAAAGAAAACGTTGATGTTCTTTTAAAAAATGAAAGAAAATTGTAAGATGATTGCAAGGTGAAAAAAACATCCTGCTGAAACAATTCATGAACACACATAAACATTCACAGTGGAGTATGTTTCCTTTACCTCTTCTAGTAGTAGTAGGGAAGATGGGAGAAAACACAGTAAGAGAAATGTTGATTTGGAGGGCCTGAATCTTTGCATGCCACTGTATGTACATATCTTACTTTTTTATTATCAAAAAGCAATATTTCACCAGACAAAATATATACACACAAATGAAAAGACAATTACGAAATTTACATTAACATGTACAGGTATTCCAACCCCTATGTACGAGCTGTATTTTTTCCATTTATATAGATCCAACTACAGTAAGGCTTCACAGGAACTTATCCTATAGCTAACACTAGAGTTGAAAAAGAGGTTTGAATTTTAGCACCTTGACAATGTTGTTCCCAAATGTTTAGGATCAGAGCAAAAACAGGACATCCAATCAACAGAGGCATATCTTTTAAATAAATAAACAAATAAATAAACAAATAAATTGAACTCAGACCATGAAGACGTAGTGATACTTCAGTGCTTATAAAGATTACGTAAGCTGGGACTGGGAGAACATGATTATAGACTTTCAAAAAAAATCACAAATTAGACCTTATTTTACATCTCTACAAGTTCTAAAACTGGACATAATGCAGTAAATGTATTCAGAAGAATGGATGATGAGGGGAACAGTAGAGGAGATGGAGGGGAGGGTGCATCAACTTGGAGAGTTATTTGAACGTGAATATAACACAGCTGACCCCCAGAGGTCAGAGCAGGTGGACAGACGCTAACAGCACCAGGCGGACAAAGAATCGTATATAGGAGAGAAAGATTCTTTAGGCTCGTTCTTTTCTGGTATCCATGTGATGTCAGGTGAACGCCCCTTTAGGAGACCTTCGGTCAGGAGACCTTCGGAGTCTTGAGGTTGAGAATAAATGGGGTTCCCCTTAGCGCTGTAGATGGCGGTAGCACACTTCTTGTGCAAACACCACAAGAAGAGAAGAAGTAGGGGAGACAATGGGTGCATCCCAATATGTGACCTTGCCTCCTCCACTTGTGCTTGTCTCCTCGTCCCGCCTCCTGGCCCCTCCTCCGTGGAGAAAATGATAAAGTTTCCCAGCTGTCAGCCTCGCCACAACAACTTTTGAGGGACTGTTTTTCATTCACCATCCCAATTGCAAATGAGAAAAAGACTTTACAATTGAGCTTTTGCAAGATATTGAAATATAATGCTGTTGTCAGTGATGTCATCATGACGAGAAGCAAGTGGAGGAGGCAAGTGGAGGAGGCAAGGTCGCATATTAAAACGCACTCAATGAGTGCGTTACAATATGCGACCTTGCCTCCTCCACTGTGCTTGTCTCCTTGTACCAGGAAGTAATATGTCATCATGACATCACTGACCACTATATTTCAATATCTTGCAAAAGCTCAATTGTAAAGCCTTCTTCTCATTTGCAATTGGGATGGTGAATGAAAAACAGTCCCTCAAAAGTTGTTGTGGCTAGGGTGACAGCTGGGAAACTTTATCGTTTTCTCCACGGAGGAGGGGCCAGGAGATGGGGCGAGGCCACAAGCACAAGTGGAGGAGGCAAGGTCGCATATTGTAACGCACTCATAGCCCCATTAGGAGACCGATTTTGAGCACACTCCTTTGCATTGGGTGGGCAGAGTTTGGGATATCTTTCTCTCCTACATGATTCTTTGAGGCGGATATTTCTGTGACATTGCACTGAACAGCCTCCTTCAGGAGCACATTTGTTTGGGGTGAAAGTGAACATCTTGAAGGTTTGTGGTCACCTCAGAGTAGCGTAGCTATACGGAGGACCTCACACAGCTGAGCATGTAGGCTACTATACTAGCCTTGAAGATCTCGCATACTCTCAAGGTGAAGATTTGAAAAGCCTGGTGGCATATCAATACAGTACAGGGGAAAGAAATAATACAAAAATATAAAATAACTATACAAAAGTTGAACTCATTTTATCCATGGCACAATACACATTTGGCAAACTGAATAAAACAAAAGACCATTTTCAGTACAAAGCATTCTTAAGCACAGAAATCAAACACAGTGCGAGCTTCTTATGGTTTCTTAGAGGACAACACAGGTCAGATTATACAGTACTCTACTCCATGAAAGACAAAACAGAGATCAGAGATGATTATTTCTACGCTGACTGATGTCCAATATTGCTTCATCTTTCAACGTTAGCTCATGCTATCACCCATATAGGTCAGTTCGACCACATCCGACCCCAACAACCCACACACACACAACAATAGAGCACAGCAATAGTGGAATGTAGTGTTGCTTGTTCACAACTGCTTCATATCTTAGTATGCCATGCACTCATTATTAATGTACAATGAATGTGTGCTCACTCACTGCATTGGCACATCAAAAATACTGGCATTGTTATTGGCTGAACTGGTTGCCTTGGCGGTCACAAGCACCGGTGTTTAGGAAGGCACCACGGATGTGTTTCTAACAGGGTGACGCAGGACGCGGAGGAGAACTATATTGAGAGCGTATCAGAATTCCTGTCAAGACTACACACACACTGACTGACCTATCCACAGCCTACAAAACTATAATACATCAAACACATTCGCTCGTTCACTGCTCAGTTTTTCTTTTTTACAGAAACAGGCCTGGAAAACAAAACCATTAAAAAAAAGAGAGATTCTATTGCCAATGTAAAACAAAATCAATGAACATGAAGACGGTGTCATCAAAAGAAATCAGAAGCGCAACTCAGTGGAAAGAAATAACATGTATGTAGCCTAATATATTGTTTTTCTTTACTGTTACAATGCACCAGTAAAACATGTAATACAGTAAGATTCTGTCAGTTAACATCTCTCTGTGTTTTTACAGGGCAAACATGATTTCCAGTTGTTGGCAGACTTAAACAGTCATCTCTCGTAGTCTGGATGCCATAACACTGTTGTTGTGGTGCGGTGTGACATGCAGAGGCAAACCAGTCACAGTGTGCTAGCACCCAGGAATCAGCTCCCATTGGCTCGTATACAGAACAGGACTGATGGTGCATTCTTTTGAAACTCGGTTGTCGGAAACCCAGACCTCCACCTCGGGAAAGTGCAAAAGAACGGGTACTCAACTCGGGGTTCCGAATCTCAAACTCGGAGCACTTCGGTGTACTCCGAGTTCATTTAACATTAGTGTTATCCCACATTTTTGTCCCCAGCTGTTGCAATAGAGCACATTTACACCGGTTGTCAGGAAAACAACCTCTGGTCTACCGACAGCCAAGTTTCAAAAGAATGAGCCAACATAGTAGCCTACACTGCGATGGTAGTCCAGACAACCACCTGTACAGACTCCATTTATGATGGAGGGGTTGAGGCAGACTACTGATGACGCTTATCCTTTAAATGCAATAGACCTATACAACAGGGTATTAACCTGTCTGCACCAGTAGAAAGAAAACACTGAACACAATATAATATAAAAACACAAAATAAATGGTACAGGCGGAAAAAACAATCATGAGCCAGTCTTGACAAATCAAAAACGAATGACGACGAAGACACAATAAAGGTGATCTGAGAGATGTGGGAAATTTTTCTCCGTTTTTTGTCACACATGACAAAATACGACCCAGGGCCCGACACACCCATTGTGTCTCCTCCACAGAGGTCTGATAGTGACAGGACACGTTAACATGAAAAACATAAACAAATAATGACTTTATATGACAGTTTAACGCATTAAAGAAGGAATCTGTGCATCAGAATACACCTGTACAACCACGGACCGCTGTGAGGGAGGGGCCAGCAGCAACCAGGAAGGAGGCATGGGCTCCGAGGTTGCCATGTACGAGGTTGCCAGGTATGAGAGAAGAGAGGGCACCACCATAGTCCCCCATAGGTCAACCTGTACAGGTAAGTAATGTACCTGACCCTAACAGTTTTCCTGCCCCTCCTGGCAAGAACCCCCCCACCCCAGCTGATGGAAGCAGTGTTGGAATCTGCGTATGGTGACGTTACGTAACAGGCACAAAGGCTCACCAGCTGGCTTTCGCTCACCCGCTACACCCCCTCCCCCAATCCTTCCCCTAGTTCCAGTGTCTGAGTCAGGTTTCTCCCCCCATTTTAAAACAACTGGACAACTTTCCAGTCAACATTAACAAAATGTGGGAACAAAATGTTTATTTCTTCCTCTTCTCTGGGTTGAGAATACAATACCCACAATCAGCAATAAACGTACTTTCACTACATTTAAAAGCTAAAAAAAACACATAGTACGTTTAGTCAAGTTTACATTTTAGTAAGATCTAGAGAGGCAGGACCTGTGCCATATTGGAACTCTCTTGAATGCACAACAGGCGGGAGGCAGGTGAGCACACCACTATGGTCGATAACACTCTACTTGATGTCGGTGTCATATGCATGTCATTACAGTGTCATAATAGTATCATGACACAGTCATAGATAAGTAATAAACATTATGTCCATGTCATAAACATTTTATGACTTTTGACATTGTTATGACTGACCCAAGGTTGTCTTTGCCATAACCGAATGTCACTTAAGGCCAACAATCATAAAATGTTTATGACATGGACATAATGTTTATGACACGTGCATAACTGTGCCATGACACTGTTATGACACTGTAACGACATGCATATGACACCAGCGTCAAGTGAAGTGTTACCCTGCAGTCTAAGCTAAGCTGACGCTTCTCCGGCATCAGAACCCCCCTGGGGGATGACATAGCACCATTATGATCATCAGTTTGAGGTAACTTACTGTATTGAGACCTTATCGCTTGTTGCAATCATCACCAAATCCAACACACACATACTGTACACGCGTGGATGACAAGTACGAGGCCAAACAGTGCACCGTGTCAAAATTGACTTTAAGTTAAGAGTATGAGTGGCGTCAACCAATCAAGGTTGTGTTTTGGCTAGTTGGCGGATCCTGCCAGTGGCAGTGAGCCCTGTGTGCCGTCAGGAGGGTAGGACGCTTCCCCCGGAGTAGACTGGGGGAGGGAAACGCGGAGTGTGGGAGTAGCCACAGCACTACTGGCCAACTCTGTGCACGTGGTGAGCTTCAGGTATATTCAGGCAAAGATAACACACATAAACACCTATCCATGACACGTATGTTGGAAAATTCCATGTGAATATTCACACAACTTGAAAATGAAAAGCAAACATACAAAGTAGAGCAAACCTAACAGTAATACGCTTTTTTGTTTGTTTGTTTGTTTGTTTGTTTTCTCTCCTATGCGACTGTTGGGTTCCCGTGACAACCCATGACATGTCTCTATGCACCTTGTATTATTTATTACTTCAAAATGAGCCCAGTTTTTGATGAATGCGCACAAGTAAATACCAATGAGGATGAAAGAGAAGTCATGGAAGAGACTGGGAATGATGGAGAGGGCACGGTCCCTGTAGGTTACTGTTGAACGCCGTGTGTGGAATCTCAGAGGAATGTTGAACAGGGGACTACAAATGTGCTTTTAAATTCTCGGTTTAATTGCTTTCCAATCATTTAAGTCTTTGCTCTCAGTTTGTGAGAGTGAAAAGAAAGATAGAACGAAAAATAAGCCCTTTGGTATGCGAGACATTTTTTTTTTTACATAGGCCTACAATGCCAAAATTCCTTCGTCCCAATGTGCCATTGATTAAATGTTGTGCTTTCTGTCAAAGACCCTGCTTGAGTATGAGAGACATGTTTATTTTAAAAGGCTTTAAAGTATGTGACCCCTTTTTATACAATTGAGACGATTTTCACGTGTTTTGTTCCAACCTCTGTCTATGGAATGTGCTACAGAGGAATCCTTGTTTTATTATTTTATTATTAGGGGTACAAAAAAACAGATAAGAGTAAGAGAGCTTTGGCACAAAACCCTCCATACATACGCTCAGGAGTGATCAGATAAGGGTAGTTATTATACAGTACTATTCCCATGGCTTAGGGCCTGGATTTTCTAGAGCTCGCCAAATCTGCTGTGGGCAGAGCAGCATTATAAAATAACTAAAGGAAACCAGAGATGGTCAGTTCAGTTGTTGTGCCATATGTTGCTATCAGCCATCTCCATTTCACTCCAGAATAATATACTCGCTCAGAAACAGGAGGGGTCATTAAGGCTAGCTGAGATAACGCCGGTGTGATTTGTCAAAAAGGGAGGAGGGGGCGAAGAAATTTGGTGAGTGGAGTCCTCAGTATCGGATTCCCCCTGCAGAGGGCAGTATTGACTTCACAAAACAGAATCCTGCAAAAATGTTTGTGCTTTTTGCTGAGAAAAAAAATAAGACTACCTCCACACGGTTTCTTGGTATTCTGGGGTAAACGCCTGGGCTTTGATATTTTAATATCATATCATGGCCGGTTTGTAGGTTGTGCCGTGCTGTGCTGGGGGCTTCACCCGGTTAACGTGTGAGAATAATGACGATGTGTAGAACAGGCAGACCTTGTGTGCTGACTCCATCATTCCCACTGAGTGAGACTAATTTCGTTATAAACATCCAAAGACCACAGACACACACACACGCAGCCAATGAGGAAACAACATACACCATTTCCTCCGCCAATCAGGTAAAACTCATACAAGCCTTCCTCCAATCGGGTGAGCACATATCAATTTTCCCGCACAGATCAGAGGATCACATATAGACTTCTCTCACCCAATCAGACAAGCTTGGAAAGATCCTCCCCCCATGCAAGAGAAAAACATACTGTGTGACGGCACCCCTCAGGTAGGTGAAGGAGAGGTTTAGATGCCCCCCACCCCCACTGATTGGGACCCTATAAATACTATGTTTCCTTACACATATTGTATTTTGAAAACACAATAATAGACTTATTACACATACAAAATATTTACACTCACAGTTACCCACAGGGAGAATGATAAAAAGCTTTTTTTTTCTGTGCAACACTTACGCAACATGTTATTCCCTTTTTTGTCATCTACGTCGTACACAGAGAAAAATCACAGAAATGTGAACTTTTGAGTGGCATGCCATCCATCTTGTTTGGCACAAATCAAAATAAAAAACCCATAAAAATATAATTGCTTCATAAAACAATTAAAAGAAACAATGATAGAGGGAAACAGAGGGCCAGGGGGTACTGAGATTGGCAATTACAAAGAGACAGAGGAGCAAAGGATAGACGGAGGACAGAGGAGAGGTGACAGAGACAGAGAGGTGGAGACGAGAGAGATAAAGAGAAGGGGAGGAAGAGGAAGGAAGAAAAGGTTGGTCGGGGGAGGTTAGGTTAGCTTAGGTTAGGTTAGCTTGGGTTAGGCTCTTGGTCTGGGGAGGTAAGGTTAGGTTAGCTTATTGGTCGTGGGAGGTCAGGTTAGATTAGGTTAAGTTTCTTCAAATCAAACCTAACCTAACATAACCTAACCTTACCACCCCCAACCAACCTCTTCCCCCTTTCTAAAGCCCACCACAGCAATGCCGTGACGTGACAGATTGTATTGTACTGTAGGAAGGAGGCGAAGAGAGGAGAGGAGGGGTGGCTTGTGAGAGAGACGGCGTGGCACGGCGTGGCACGGCACGGCGGCCATCACAGGGAGGACTCGTACTGGAGCAGCTCGTAGAGCAGCGGCCCGTCCCTGTAGCGGATGCCCACCGCTGTGGGCGTGATGAACTGCAGGATGTTTATGGTCCTGCGCAGCCGGCGGTCCACGAAGTGCGCGTCCCAGGCCGGGTAGCGCTTGCGGGGCATGTCGATCTTGATCAGCGGGCCCTCCATGCGGTAGTGGCGCCCGGAGCCCGCGGGGGGCCTCTCGGGCGAGCGCACCTGGAACACGGGCAGGCAGGTGTCGGTGGCCTCGTCGTCCTCGTCGTCCGTCTGCTGCTGGTGGTGGTGGTGGTGGTGGTGGCGGGTGGCCGTGCCGGTGGCCGCGTCGGCTCCGGCCATGGAGCGTCGGCTGGGCGTGGTGGCCTGGAACGGGGCCATGGGCTCGGCCTCGGGCGGCAGCGGCAGCCCCCACAGCAGCTGGGCACAGCAGGAGCTCTCGCGCATCCGCACGCGCGCGCCCATGGGGTGCAGCGCGCCATAGTACAGGCCCATGAAGAAGACGCCCGAGGCGAAGCTCATGTAGACGCCGCACAGCACCGGCACGGCGTAAGAGTCGGTCGCCACCGGGTCACGGTAGGCGTACCTGTAGTAAAATATGGAAACACTTCACTTGACGCCGGTGTCATAGGCATGTCATTACAGTGTCATAATAGTGTTATGTATGTGCCATAAACATTATGTCCATGACTTTTATTTTATTTTATGACTGTTGGCCTTAAAGTGATACTGTCCCATTTTTGGAGATAAGCTTATGTTACACCTCCCCTTGAGTTAAATAATAGGCTCTTACCTTTCTCCTGTACTTCCAATCGTTTTCTAGTTATGGCAGTGAACATTTTACCTCCAAGCTAGCAGTTAACTTCCAATCGTTTTCTAGTTATGGCAGTGAACATTTTACCTCCAAGCTAACAGTTAACATTGAGTCCTATAAGACCAGTTAGCCGCGAGCTGGTCTCATAGGACTCAATGTTAACTGCTAGCTTGGAGGTAAAATGTTCACTGCCATAACTAGAAAACGATTGGAAGTACAGGAGAAAGGTAAGAGCCTATTATTTAACTCAAGGGGAGGTTTAATATGAGCTTATTTACAAAAATGGGACAGTATCACTTTAAGTGACATTTGGTTATGACAAATGTTTATGACATGGACATAATGTTTATGACTTTTCTATGACTGTGTCATGACACTATCTTGACACTGTGATGACATGATTGTGACACCGGCGTCAAGTAAAGTGTTACCAAAATATCGTATCACAATTTTTTTAACAACACAAGTAAGTAAACATCACTCTGATACTGGTAGTTAAAGGGGTATGCCACTATTTTGGGGCTTAATACAGTTAAAATCGTTGGCTGGGGTTTATAAAGGTGGTAAAGTGTCTTATTTTTCATGTAAGCCATTGTCTTGCTTTAAGACAAGTTAAAAGAGGGAATATGTCGCTAAGCTAGTGAAAGTCAATGTATCCATGTAGCATTGTAGCATGCTACACGGATACATTGACTTTCACTAGCTTAGCGACATATTCCCTCTTTTAACTTGTCTTAAAGCAAGACAACGCTTAACATGAAAAATAAGACACTTTACCACCTTTCTAAACCCCAGCCAACGATTTTAACTGTATTAAGCCCCAAAATAGTGGCATACCCCTTTAACATCCTCACTGCAAGACGATCTATACGATTTCTCCACTTTGGCAGATTCGAGACGATCTTGTACCCAATATCACGATTCACGATTTAATATCGTCATTCACGGCCGGAGAGGTTATCACATGGAACACACACAAAGTCTTCCATCCAGTAAGCTCTGGGGTGGAAGCAGAAGACAACCCTATTTAACCATTTCCTCTCCCACAGTCCATGGTGTGAGCTTATTTGGTGCACGTGGGCTCCCAGTTGGCTGTTTGCCCACTGTCTATTGTATTGTTTTCCAATGTATGGATTGTCATATCTTGCCGCTCCAGTCTTGTGACCACACAAAGTAGATGCACTTGCCTCCAATAATATTTAATGTCCCCTGACCGGAAAATGTATACACCAGACTATGATATTACATGTGGAATTTCCCCAGACAAATAATGCGTGCGAGTAGAAAAAGAAAATACATGGTTAATGTAGAATAGTAGTAGTAGATAAGAAAAACACTAAAAATTTAAATTTTATAATAATGTCTGCTTATAAAGCATTAATAACACCTAGTAAATAATTAACTAATGATGAACAAAACATTAACAAATGTTTGTAAATGATTAGGAAATGTTAACAAATGTTTGTAAATGACTAGGAAATGTTATGTTAATATTTTATATCTATCAAACATTTACAAATGGCTTGTAAATGAATAAAAATACTCTATTATACGGTATGTAAAATCTTGAATATATTATTTGTAGCATTAATTAAACATATTGCATTAATTAAACTTAGTTAATAATAAAAAAACATTTGTTAATGTTTTGTTCATTCAAAATTATTATTATTATTATTGTTCATCATTAGTTCATTATTTACTAAGTCTTTACTAAGCAGACACTATTATAAAGTGTTACCTAAAATGCTACTACGTACCACAGGCAGGTGAGCACGGTGTTCTCGGCCAGCACCAGGAGGTAGTAGGCCACCATGCGGTAGCGCGTGCGGCCCTCCTTCACGTTGAACCAGCAGAAGATGTAGACGATGCCCACCACCATGTTGAAGAGCACCTGCAGGGACACAAGCACACACACCAATGGGAAATGCAAAAAGACATATGTACAGTAGCATGAAGACACAGCTAGAGTATAAGATGACTCAAATGCATCCAGGCCTGTGGCCCACTACCACGAAGGGGAACATCAGAGCAACTCTAATGTTTAGAGGTTAATCAGGAACATAGGTTGACTTTTCCTTCTGTAATGTTTGGCAAATTATCACTTTCCTCCTCCTCCTCCTCCTGCTTCTCCTCCTCAGCTCAGCTCCCCATGTGCCCTTCATTCCTCCCGCTCACTCCTGCTTTTTTTCTTTTTCTTTCATTCTTTCTTTCTTTTTTCTTTCCTTTTCCTCTGACGGCAGAATTCCACGCCGATGGTGGTGTCACATTCCATATCAGCGTATCTAAAGCCCAATCACACACACACTTAACAGACACACAAAACATGCATGTTGAAGAGCACCTCCTCCCACTTGGACATGCAGAAGTCCGTGCCGCCGTGCACCACCCAGAAGGCCATGGCGCACCAGTGCACCACCACGAAGATGCCGAAGTAGATGTGGAAGATGGAGGCGAAGAGGGCGAAGGAGAGCACGCGCGACGAGATGGTGAAGAGGCGCCAGAAGATGTGCACCAGCGCGCCGCGGTAGCTCATGCTCTTCTTGTCGTCGCGCGAGTCGCGCAGCAGCTTGTGGTAGGAGGCGAGCACCCAGGCCAGGGACATCAGGGAGGCCACCGACGACACGCCTGCAGGGACGAAAAGACACATGTGGACACAGCTAGTGTACACACACACACATACAGGAGGCGAGCACCCAGGCCAGGGATGTCAAGGAGGCCACCGATGACACGCCTGCAGGGACACAAGCACACACCATGAAGACACAGCTAGAGTACACACACACACGCACACACATACACACACACCAAACACACACACACACACACATACAGGAGGTTAGCACCCAGGCCAGGGACATCAGCGAGGCCACCGACGACACGTCTGCAGCCGGGACACAAACACACACACCAATAGGGAATAGGAAAATACATATGTAGACATATGTGGACACAGCTAGAGTATAAATGCGGTGGCACGGTTGATATTCAATCCCATGTTACTCCTCTATTTATTGAGTTGCACTGGCTACCGATTGCCGCTCGGATCAAGCACAAGGCCTTGACCCTTGCCTACAGAACCATCGCAGGAACGCCCCCAGCTTATCTGAAGGACTTACTAAAACCTTATGTTCCTGGAAGAGAACTGCGCTCCTCCAGCTCAAGCCGTCTGGCTCTGCCATCCAGTCGCTCTAGGTACTCCCAGTCAAGACTGTTCTCCGTTGTTGTACCCAAGTGGTGGAACGGTCTCCCAGAGGCAGCAAGACTAAGCACATCTCTTGTATCCTTCAAGAAGCAAGTAAAGACTCTCCTCTTTCGTGACTATCTACTAGACTAATGTTTGAGCTGCCCTAGCCCCAGGCCCCAGGCTCTTGACATGATGTGTATGTATGTATGTATGTATGTATGTATGTGTGTGTGTACTCTACTTTAAAAAAAAATGCTAACTAACCCTTCTTTGCATCTGCACTTGTTGTACTGTATATTTCCTGTGCACTTTGTATCTGCTAGTGATGTTGGCTATGATTATGTCCTCTTCTGAAAGTTGCTATGGTTATAAAGCGTCTGCCAAATGTAATGTAATGTAATGTAATGTAATAATGAATACCGGTATACTGTATAATGTGAAGAAATAGCTACAGTAAACAGTAATATCACACACACGAAGCACACACAAAAACATGCACACACATACACACAAACACACAAACACACACACACACACACACACACACACACACACACACACACACACACACACACACACACACACACACACACACACACACACACACACACACACACACACACACACACACACACACACACTAAGACATGCATGCATGCATGCACGCACACACACGCACACGCACACACACACACAGAATGGTTATGTGAGCAACACAGTAAAACATGTTTGACAGTAGGGATTTACAGAAGACCTCAGGGCCATTCACATGAGACGCCAAAAAGACAAATATTTGCACACATTCGCAAACAATTTTTGTCTGTTTGTTCTGACGTCTGACTTGGCAAATGTTTGTAAACATGGGCAAACATCTGAGGCCGCAGTTCCTACTGAACATCCAGTGACATTTGGCCGTGGCTTATGGAAAAATTGAATTATCTAGAATCTTGGCTTGAAAACCAGTTCAATTAACTGTCATAATTTAACTGTAATAACTTCTAAATTTGAGTTCTGATCGAAATACTGTATTTCATCATGTGAAGAGGCATATATGAACCATACCGGTACATCTTTGGACTGTTACTTTAAAGGGAGAGGCAAATATTTTCCATCATAAGAAAGTGAAAGTAATTAGTAGCAAAAAGGCATTAGCACCAAAAACAATGTTACTGCTCCTGTAAATACATTTTAGGACGGCCACTGTGGCCTAACGGTTTGGAAGTTCAAAACATATAGCATCCTAAGCTGGCAGGTAACCCCTTGCTGCTTCAGAGGCACTGTCTTTGTACTGTAACTAGTTCACATCATTATGGATGCCCACAATGCAATTTAATGTGTTGTACTGTTGTTAGACTGAGAGGCTCACTTATGACCTGTCAAATATTCATTTTCCTATCTATAAAGGCGTAAAAGCTCAAAGATATTAGCCTGGCTATCACAATTTTTAGCATTTGGTCTGCCCAACATGCGTTGACACGGAGCATGTCTACGGTAGGCTACCTCACATTCATGGAATCTCTCCGTATGCTAGTGCAAAGATATAAAGAATACATACAGCATACATTATAGGGGCAGCTTCGCAGTTGCCTCTTTTAAAGCGGATAAAACTTGGATTCCAACACGCATAAAGTTCTATTTATTTGTTCGAAGTCCAATTTAACTAAAAGGTTCCACAAACTCGAAATGTACGAACAAAAGGCTCTATTTCGGAAGTTCTATTTAACGCGGTTGAAAGATTGTTTGCTTCCGCTCTGCCAAGCCATCTGAGTGAGGCGCTTTTATGAAACATCATCCAAAGCCAATTAGACATGTCACTTCAAACAAGCCAGTAGCTCAAGCAAGACAGCAACAACAAAATGAATAACAAATAATTATCAAATCGAATTTCATAAACATAAATACCATCATTCATAACCAAACTATCCAAATAATATATCAAAAGTTCATCAAACACAAAACTGGCAAAATGGCTCCAACATACATACTTGCACACACTTACACTGATATTATCTAAAGCGACCTTGGGTGTTTTGAAAGGCGCTATATAAAACGAAGGCGTTATTTATTATTAGTAGTAGCAGTATCAATAAAGTACTGTATGGAGAGGGTCCTTACACTGCAGCGTCTCGGCCCGGTTCTTCTGGATCATGATGCTGAGCTGTAGCACCAGCTGCGGAGCGCTCTCCAGGAAGGTCTCCAGCAGCCGCAGCATGTTCACGTCCGCGTACTCGTACATCATGGCCCAGTAGAAGCGGCGCCGGTGCTCCTGCTGCCGCCGGCTCTGGATGCCCAGGTACATGGTGCGGATATACCTGTGGATGGAGGGGAGACAGGAGAGTGGAGACAGGAGAGGGGACACGGTTATGTTAGAGATCTGGATGCCCAGGTACATGGTGCGGATATACCTGTGGATGGGAGGCTTGAGGTTTGAGTTAGGTTTGAGGTAGGTTCATGGTGGTACCAGTAGCGGGAGAATGGTGAATGGACAGAGGGAGAGGGAAGCCGCATCTGGTCAGAATATGTAGTATAGATGACTGGGTCAATCAAAGAGGTGCCTCATGAGGGGCTATATGGGAGAATGGGGTAGGGGAAAGGGTGGGGAACCTTTTTTCATTCAAGGGGACACTTCAAATTCCTCCAAGGGCCAAAAAAAGTCCTCCAAGGGCCACACTATGAACACAAATCAGTATTTCCCCTGCACTTTAGGCCTTTATTGAAGGCAGCCACCTTTACAACAGACCGCACCTTCTCTAGGTCCCCTGAATATAACTTCCAGGTAATTGTACTGCAAATGTAACATAGGTTTCCCCACCACTGGGCTAGACAGTATGTCCTCACATCCCTGATTCCTCGTTTCCTCCATTCTTACCCTTCATTCCACAGAGGAAAACAAAGAAGGAATTGAGGGCAGATGGAGGAACTGAATCCTGTATGCACCCTCACTTCTCTGACATCCAGAAGTAGTAGCCACGCTCCTCCGCCCTCGTCCTCAAACTGTTTCATGCATTGAGATGAAGACAAAGAGCAGTCACAGAGAACAGGGGTACATTTCTCAACACCGTCATCTTACTTGCAATGCAATATCACAGACAACCCACTAAGTTGCTAACTGGTTAGCAACGATGCTTTCGAGAAACGGGACCCAGAACAGAGTCATCCACCAGCTACACATTACAGTGGACACTATAAACACTTGTCTGCATTAAGAACTTAATAAAAGCGAGTGGGGATCATGTGGTTAGGAGGACAGCTACAACAGGCTGTACTGTATGTGTGGGAGGTCCTTCAGTTTAATGTGAGAAGATAAATCTCAGCAGTGAAAGAATACACACACACACACACACACGCAAGACGCGCACACACACGCACACAACACCCACACACACACAGGGAAAGAGAGACAGTGAAACACAGACAGAGACACATACACATGCACACACACACATGCACAAAAAATGCCTTAATATCCCTCAAGCCCAGGCCTATTATAGGTGATGGCACCAGAATACTCTCAGCACAGCAGACCCACAACACTTGCGTGCTGAGTCCCAACTCCCACACCCCCGCCAGAGGAGTGTTGTGCTGCAGAGATGGCAGCAAGTCCCTCAGCAGCATCAAGATCACACACACACACACACACACACACACACACACACACACACACACACACACACACACACACACACACACACACACACACACACACAGGGGTAGTTGATGTGA
>NC_085875.1:34434692-34437192 GCF_034702125.1 Engraulis encrasicolus
AACGTGATTCTATAACTATGATGTGTGTAATTCTTTTATTCTATTAATGATTGTAAGCACAGACATGACTGTGGCATTTCACTTAAAGCCCTAAACACGATTCGTCACTCCCCCTGTCTAAATGTGTTACGCACCTTCCTTTGCTTGGGCCCTTAAGGCTGACAAGGCCTTGGATAATCACTCTCCCTCTCCCCATCACTTAAGCACTCCTGTGACTACTCAGACTGTCTGATGGAAACAAATGATGCATTTCAGACTAGCCAGGAAGGCTAAGATTAAGATTAAGACGTAAAAGCAGCCTATTACTGCAGATGAGGTCGCCGGCGGGCCTATTCACTAGTTGCTGAAAATACTCAACTACATCATAGCAACATTGTTATGACATTACTGAATAGATTAAGACATAGCCATTACAAATTTGCTGACAGTAAAGTTATAACATAGGCTCTGCGCTAAGGGGTTAAGGAAAATTAGGATGAGACTGAGGCCCAAATGCGTCAAAACCATCCCTCATACTACCGTATACTACACTTTAATTCGCTCAGAGGGTCAAGCTTTGGTTTGATTGACATGATTGTCTGAGGCAGTATGTTGTTGAGCCAATTAGCAAACAGAGGAAGACTTTACAAGCAATTACGACAACATTGTGTGCAACATTTTAATTAGGGAGTGTAGGCCGGAGTGTAGGCTGCATGCATGACGATCAGACATCAGTGATTGGGCAACAGATGAGCCATTTGTTTCAAAATATTTTTGCTTGAGGACGGTTTATATGATCAGAGGTTCGAAGTAAGCCTCAGAGGGTTTAGCAACATTTGCTACATTTACATGACGGCTTCAGTTCCGAATTAATAATTTAGAATTAAATAGTTCTCTCGGATTTACTTTGATCTTTCATTTAATTCCAAATGAAGAAGTGTTTACATGACGTTTCCAAAGTGGAATTAAGTTTTATTCAGAATTAAAGTGAGTTAATTCATAATTAAATGTCTCATGTAACCGTACCAAATGTTGGCTCAAGCTGTGGGTCTTACTACTACTACAGTCCACTCACTGAGGAGGCCGCAGCAGAGCAGACATAGTTCTTACAATCAAATGTGGAGGAGAGCCTGAGTAACGGGACATCTGTTGAAGAGGAGGACGATGATGACAGCCACGACGAAGACGGTAGTGACAAGATGCGCTAATGATTCAGTAGGAGGGAGTTGGGAACAGAGAGAGCCACTGTCTGTCTGTCGTCATCGTACGCTAACTGCTAACTTCTGCACCATCCCACTCAGTCTGTCTGGACACCTTTCAGTCTGGCAGCCTCTCTAGCAGTGACTTTCACACACACACACACACACACACACACACACACACACACACACACACACACACACACACACACACACACACACACACACACACACACACACACACACACACACACACACACACACACACACATACATACACACACGCAAGCACGCACGCACGCACACACACAGGCACACACACACACACACACACACACAGGAGAATTAAATGTCTCATGTAACTGTACCAAATGTTGGGGNGGACAAAGGGGTTAGTTGTCCCGGGCCCTGGGAAATAGGGGCGTCATAATTGGGTCATTACATTGAATGGGCCCTTTCAGATGACTTTGTCCTGGGCCCAGCCAAAGCTGTCAGTGGCCCGGCACACACACACACACACACACACACACACACACACACACACACACACACACACACACACACACACACACACACACACACACACACACACGTGTTCTCTCCATTCAGAGGCTACAGCTGAAGATGAGACATTAAAAACACTGAGGGCATCTGTGCCTCTACTCCTACAAACCATTTGGCACAGTTTCTGTTCGCCCTGAAAAAATAAAAGGCCTTGTACCGTACACACACCTCCAGTCCCCATATTCAGGAGAACACCAAAGACATTCACTCACACCGCGGCGAACACCATATCCTGTCTTCACCAGCTGCATCTTTGTAAGAACAAAGCTTGATGTAGCTGATGGTAGTATATTCTCTTCAGAAAGGGAATTGCAGTTCAGTTTCTTTATGGATGTACAGTCTTTGCTGCATTCAATTGTAGAATTCCAACGTTATCCATGTCAAGGAATAACTTGTCATGAATAACATACAGTATACGGCATAAATAGTTTTTATTTACATAAATAGTATGGTTGACAATTCATTATTCCACATTTGACAGAACAAAAACGGTAGGGCACTAGGTTATTATGAGGGCGACCCGGATTCGATTCCAGCCTGGGTCAACTGCCAGTCTTTCCCTGTTGCTCTCATCCCAATCGTTTCCTGTAACCTCTGTCACTGTCCTATCATAAATAAAGCTCAAAAGGCCAAAAAAATATACATCTTTTTAAAAATTGAACACCTGAACTACCATATATTTTGTAGACTCAAACCATCCACCTCTCCTTTGTTTTCGTTCATTCCCTTGTATTGCACTATTATTATATTTTGGATCT
>NC_085875.1:34447192-34457192 GCF_034702125.1 Engraulis encrasicolus
ACGACCCACATACTGTATTCTTCTGTGGTTCAGAGGTGGTTTGCAGCATATCAGCAGTGGAACAAACGCAACGCAACACAACACAACACAACACAACACAACACAACACAACACAACACAACACAACACAACACAACACAACACAGCACAACACAACACAACACAACACAACACAACACAACACAGCACAACACAACACAACACAACACAGCACAACACAACACAACACAACACAACACAACACAACACAACACAACACAACACAACACAACACAACACAACTCACCACAACACAACACACATCTCTACTACCACATCAAAGACCAGCATGCATGGCCCCAATCAGAGCATGCATAACTGACAGCTGGGTCTCCTCCTCTGAGCGTTGTACTGTTGAAGCCCTGTGCCATCCAACCACCAAGTAAACAATTAAATAGGGGTATTGCAAGAAGAGGTGATAGGCAATAAGCCCTGTAATATCAAAACACACAACAAAACATTCTAAGCCGGGAGATGAACCAAATAACTGTAATGAATACCTTGATGGAAAAAATGGTGCTGTTTTCTCAGTTAGTTGTACTGTACTGTCTACATACGTAGGTGGAGTCTAGGGAAAGATAGGCCTTAAATATTCCATACAGATTTAATTCAGCCAATACTCTATCCTCACAGTTTCTTACCCAAAACTGAAGATGTTTCTGCCCTTGTATTGCCAGAAGGGCACTTTAAGGACACTGGCTGGAGTTAGCATACAACTCTATGGCTGATGATATAGCCCTCTGCAGAGCATGGCTGCAACTTCAATGTGAAAGCTCCCAAATCTACTTCTTAAGCCCTTCAGGAGGTGCATCTGAGCGCTGTAGAGGAGCTGAAACTGAGATGCGAAGCACGGTGTGTGGCACGCATCCAAAGAGCAAGCCTCAGCATTTTTTGCTCAAAGCACCCTAGTAGTTTAGGCACTGATATCTTTATTTTTATCTGAGACAGATATAAGAACTGTGTGTTCTGATCACTGTAAACACTGTATATTATTGATGCTTTTAAAATGCTTTAAAAAAATCGTGACCAACATCCTGGTCTCTTCCCTGCTGGTATGTTTGTCATAAGCCATGGCCTGACCGCCAAAGAACATTCTCTTACTGATTTGATAATCTCCTTCGTCTTCCTCAGTATGCATGTCGGTAGTCCTAGGCTGCGTCCCATTTGTATCCTTTCCACTTCCACTTGTACTTCACTTCATTTGGAGTGAACTTCAAAAGCGAGTCATTCCCTCGACAATGAAGTGAGAAGTCTATTTTTCCCTACAGATTGGGACAGACTTCTAGTCTCTTCTGCTTTTTCCGTCTTCCACTTCGGTCTTACACTTTCTCATAAAACTCCCGAAGCTTAACATGTTATATTTCTATACAATCAAACAGTTTTGCCACATTATTGGTTTCTGGTCCCGTATCTTAAATGCTAGTTTCAATAATGATAGAGTAGGTTTAATTGTTGTCTGGCTAGACTCCATACAGTGGTGCATAGGACAGAATAGATGGCATCATGGCATGAAAGAACAATACTGTAAGGCTGCCTTAACCAGTATGTGATGCCTTATCATTTCATACCATGTCAGTCAGCCTTTTTCAAGAAATGTGTCCTACTGATGTTGGTTTCAATTAGTTATGGGAAAATGTAAGCCTACATATTCTACAGTATGAAACTTAACCAGTATGTGATGCCTTATCATTTCATACCATGTCAGTCAGCCTTTTTCAAGAAATGTGTCCTACTGATGTTGGTTTCAATTAGTTGTATAGGGAAATGTAAGCCTACATTATTCTATCTACAGTATGCAACTGTCATGAAACATCTGAGCATACAACACTGCCTTACTGGCTTCCTTGTTCATCATCCATGCAAGATGTGAGCACTATCTTTACTCTTGAAATGTCAAAAAAGCAATTTTACTGTAGTAGGGATACAATTCATTTGTATGTCATGAATTCTTTTTATGAGGTTCCATGGCATGTATAGATTTCCTCTACTGCTGACCTTCCTAATAACCTACTCCTCCATCTTTAGTCAACTGATCTCATCAAATAGTCCACATATCTGTAGCCCCTTAATGCACGCCATACCTCCAGTGGCACGCCGTAATAAGGCAAGGCAAGGCAAGGCAAGTTTATTTATATAGCGCATTTCATACACAGGTGCAACTCAATGTGCTTCACAAATGAAAGGAAACAGGGAAGAAAGAAGGAAATGAATTAGAGTCAAAAAGCATTTAAAAACATTAAGATAAAACATAAGGTAAAAATAATAATAAAATAAAATAAAATAAAACAAATTAAATAAAAAATAAAAATAATAAGAATAAGTAATTTAAGCTAGGGGAAAGCATCTGAGAACAGCTTTGTCTTGAGTCTAGATTTAAAGCTATCAATAGTGGGTGCATTTTTTATGTCATCTGGAAGCTGGTTCCAAAGCTTTGAAGCATAGAAGCTAAAGGCTGCCTCTCCACACTTTGTTTTGACTTTGTAATAGTCATTGAAAAGTTAACTACCATAGTACTACAATACTATGACATAACCAGCCTGATCTCCAAAAATGTTGTGCTCCTGGACACGGATGTTAAAGGGACAGTTTGGTCAATTTCAACATGCAGTTGTATTGCTCACGCTACCCTTGACTTGTCAGTACCTGGTGATGCCACATTTTTCGGCTCAGCCCTTTCCGAGATATGAGCAATTCTAATGGGGGCAGCGTTTGTTTACATTTTTAAAAAATGAAACATAGGCCAACTCCAAATATTTTCCCAAAAGGTACTGCTGTTTGCTAGTTGTCTGTTGATGTTTTATAACCTTTTCGATGTTTTTGGGAATAAATAAAAATGTTTTTTTGAAATGTAAACAAAGAGCTGCCCCCATTACAATGACCAGGATCTCGGAAACGGCTGAAGAAGAAGAAAAAAAAATCTCAGGCACTGACAAGTCCAGGGTAGTGTGAGCATTACAACTGCATGTTGAAATTGACAAAACTGTCCCTTTAAGGACACGAAATCCGTGTCCAGGAGCACGGATTTTGCCAAAATTCCGTGCTCCTGGACACGGAATTATTTTCCGTGCTCCTGGACACGGAATTGTTTTCCGTGATGGGCACACGGAAGTGCTTTCTATAGGCTATTACCACAGCACTGTGTTAACTCTATCATTAGAAAATACATACCAAATGCTAATCCTAAACAAAATAATGCTATAGCAATTTAAGTTATGCCCTGACCAAAACATTCCCTAACCTTAACCTGTCATTAAAGACATATTTTTGAGAAATACCTTTTCCATTTGGTTGCTATGCTATCAAACTCAATGATTGAAAGAAAACTAGCTGTGCCCAGACCAAAACAATCCCTAACCCTAACCTGTCAGTAACAAATGTTTTTGAGGCAAAATATTTGAAATTAGAAAAATCCTGAGAAAACACAAGACTGTGGAAATAGCCTATAGAAAGTACTTCAAACAATTCCGTGTCCAGGAGCACGGAAAACAATTCCGTGTTCAGGAGCACGGAATTTTGGCAAAATCCGTGCTCCTGGACACGGATTTTGTGTCCTTAACATCCGTGTCCAGGAGCACGGAATTTTTGGAGATCATGTTGGACATAACACAGGTTCTTTAGTAATGCACTATGACTTGGTCATTGCCATTCTGGTAACAGCAAGTTTATAAAGGCGTGTCTTAAGGGGTTAACAGGCCCTTTAGGTCTGCACCTCTCAAATTCCTTCAATCTTCTTGTCTTTGTTGATCCTCCATGTTCATATTCTATGACAATATTTGAATTTAGTTCAAACATCTAAAGCTCAGTTCTAGTCACTATTAATGTATGTGTCTATAATAGCCTGCATAATTTCCATGGCTTTTCGACCTCCCCTCCTCCCCCATGCTCCAAACCCCAACCTAGCGGAGGGAGAAGCCTCTGCCAGAGTAGCCAGGCCATGCCCTTCAAGTGACGCAACACCTTCAGCGCTGCAACTAGTCAGGTCAAGAGCAATGCAATTACATTCTGAGCTCCTGAAAATATCGGGAACCCCTCGCACTTTGTCTGGAAGCAAACAACCATTAGCAAACTAAGGGAGGCTTGTCAACCATACCATGTGGGAAATGTTAGTTGCTATACTCTTTGTCAGACCAAGTCTGGAAGAGACTTTAAAGTCGATGATAATCAGGCTACTGCCGGAGTGCCAGCCCACTCACTGGGTCTAGACAGCGTCGTGCAGCATTAGTGGCTCCTGCATCTGAGGCCGACTCCGACTGCTGTGGCTGATGGAACTGTGTAGCAACTCGTGTGCGTATATACAGAGAGCAGTCTCAGGGGGGGCTGCAGCCTCACAGACTCCTACAGAACCAAAGCCTTTGCCTGTGAACTACCATCAAAGAGGATCTCTCTGCCCTGCTGACAAGAGAAGATACACACGCACAGGGCTGCTGCGCTGACAGCGTTTGGCCAGGCCCAGGACAAAGTCATCTGAAAGGCCTCTCCCATCCAACAACATAATGGGGACCCAATTCTGGGGCCCCCTCTCTCTCCCGGGGCCTGGGACAACTGGCCCCTTGGTGCGTACTGTCACCTTCCCTGCATGCACACACACACACAAACACACACCAGACGCAAAGGATGAAAATATCTCTGCCGTCTTTGAGGTTGTAAAATGATATGTACACATGTGAGAGAGCATATTTGATGAGCTGAGAGTACTGAGCGACATAATAACACACAGTGGGGTTTTTAGTGTAGCCTGGCTCTGTTACTCCACAACTGAGTGGGAGGATCTTTCAAGGAGCTGCAGCACACCACAGAGAGGGGGGACTGCTCTCTTGGGCTACGGGTAGGGGTGTAAATAATAATCGAAATAAATCGATGCATCAATCCTACGGACGACAATCTAATCGAATTGCATCGTATCGTGTGGTATTCTTAAGTATTGCAAATAATCTAATCGCTGGCCCCTTTCCAATGCCCTAGCTCCATAACATGATAGAAGTGGAAAAGTATTTGGAGAAAATCTAATCGAATTGAATCGTATAGTACCTTGGGGCATTCTTAAGTATCGAAAATATTCAAATCGCTGCCTTAAGAAATTGATACCGAATCGTATCGTCATGGAGGCTGTGATTTACACCCCTACCTACTGGGGAGAGGAAAGGGGAGGGGAAGGGGGAGGGGGCTGCACCATGGTTAAAGATTAACTGTAACTGCGCAAATGAGCTAAAAATATCTACGGCTCGTCAATAAAGCACATGTATGCTAATGCATATCGATTGGGATCAAGTAACAACAACCTTTTCTTTCTCTCTTCCAGTCGGTCCAAACACTGACATGCTGATGGTCTGGCTCCCAGTAGCCCAGGAGGAGTCCTCAGCGTTGCCAGATGTGTCTGATCAAATCCTGAAAAAACCCGCCAAAATGCACTAAATTCCACCCAATTTCAACAAATTGCATTGATTTCTATGGGTATAAAACTGCGGGAAAAAATGTCAAAAGGCCGATTTTTCCTGTTTTTATCCGCAGAAGGCCATCCCAAGCAGCCCAATTGGACAGGTAACCACCCAATCTGGCAACACTGAAGGAGTCCACCCTGGCAGGGCAGTGCAGCGAGGAGCTCTGGTTACTCGGAGTGGGTGACAAACAAAAGGCCCTGCTGTGGCACCAGATGCTTTTTTAGTCACATGGAAGCGATTCTATGCAGTGAGATACTAACACTTTGTTGGTTGGTACATCAATCTGTCTCACAAAAGTTTTTTTTTCTTTTTCGAGTGTTTGGAAGGGACTCTATTCTAGTGTTTCTCAATGGGGACTCTACACCTATTGCTCTATTACTTGACAAATGGAAGCTTGTTTGAATACAACTTAGACGATCTGCTATGGGCTACATTTAAGTTACACTAAATGAAACATTCGTGATGATCAATAAACGGCCATTGACAATTGTAAACCACACCTTCCGCATGAGAAATTCAGTAGGCGGTCTCCAGACCATATCTCACCAGGCAAGGAGGACTGCACTGACAAGCTGTAAACTCCTGACTGCCAGCTGCTATACTCTGGCCAGCTATACCTGACTAGAAACAAAAAAAAACCCTAATGTAGTGAGAGATTTTTAATGACATATTGTGGAGGATTAAAGCAAGGCATTAGTGGGAAATAAGCAGGCCCAGCTAACACACATTATTGTGCTACTGAAGTAGCATTTTGTCATTATTTTGGCTTGATTTTCCCATTTTCCATTGTTAGGACTGGAGTGTCTAACGTCTGAGTGGGCTCCGCCCCCTTGTGCCAGTGTCTCATTCTGCAGATTGGAGATGGCTGGAGCTGGTTTGCTTTAATGGAGGCTACTATAAGTGGCTGGCTTTCTGCATTTCTCTCTCTCACACAGGGCTGGCGCTACGCCTGGTCCCTGCTTTTGCTGAGAGCCGGTTTTCTGTTTGGTTATCCCACTAGGTACATTTCGCACACATGCATTACATCATTATTTGACATCACTGATCTTTGTGCACTTATAAAAATAAATACTTCATGTTGAATTGACGTTGCGGTCTGGTCTCCCTTTTATGCTTCGACTGCCTTGAGCGAGGCAGTCTTAGCACCAGTTATAAGGCAAGCATCATGTGTGCTGAACATGACATAGGCCTACCTTTTATCATCTCTATTTAGCCTGTGTGAAATGTGCTGAAACAGCTTTAAACACGCTGTCAACACACTATTGCAGAGACACCTGCTGTTTAGTCATTTGTGGACCTGGCAATGAACAGGATGCAGCATTAACATATTGCTACTGGGAATAGAGACACCATTTGGAGTTGTGAAAATCAAATTGAAAACCAAGCTTCAGTTAGTCAACAGTTGCCTGCAGTGTCAAATAAACATCGGGTAGTAATTGAAACAAATGATCAAATATTTCAAAGACACCAATTTGGGCAGGCTAATTATAGTACCAATTTTATATCTAATTTAAATTGAATAAATTGTTATTATTATTATTATTATTATTATTATTATTATTATTATTATTATTATTATTATTATTATCATCATCATTACACAGAGGGACTATGAAGAGGGATAAAAGAGTGAAGGTTGCATTTCATGCCAGTCACATGACCACTCCCCATATGAAACAAGCTGGCCACTCACAACGTTCTAGAACACCTGAAGGTTGTTTAAAACTAGGACTACTACGGACAGATCACACGCACGCACGCAGGCACACAGGCACGCACACACACACACACACACACACACACACACACACACACACACACACACACACACACACACACACACACACACACACACACACACACCAAATAGTGCACACACACACAGCAACAAGAGCAAAGGTCAAAACAATGCCCTTTTATGTGAAAAGTGAATGAAATTAATTAAAATGAATGACTCTTGTGGGCATTTTGATGACAACCAGACAAGGAGTCAATAGCATCTCAAACTGAGTTAAGCCGCCACTATTTCACACAATTAATGGATGGATTTTCAATTTATTTCCCAACTCCACGAAATCAACTGCAGCTGAACCCAATAGAAAACACCAACGCACCAAACGGCATTATTATAAATCAACATAAGCAATGCTGAGAAAAATGTATCATTTAAACTTGTATACCAAATAGGGATGCAAATTATCGATTAATTCATTAATCATTAGTTGATAGCCTTATCGATCGACTTACGATTTCCCCCCGAAATCTCAATGTGTCTCGAAAAAAAAACCTACTAAATCTAGAAATTTTCATTAAATATTGAGATAAAATACCACATTTAAATGAATTCTATTTCAATTCTTTAATCCAAAGGTGATTTAAATATTCTCACTAGTCACATCCCTCTTCACACACACTCTTCACATACCCATTTCACCTGGGTTTCTTGTCAGTTGAATTGTCTATTAATTGCGATTAATGATTTTTTAAAATCGATTAACGCATTGATCGATTAAAGTCGATTAATCGATTAATCGTTTGCATCCCTAATACCAAATGTTGTATACTAAATGAGGTCTATATACAGTAACTGCTTGACTACATTTTCATACGAGTGCAATGTCCTAAACAGAGTCTAAAACACCCTTAATGCCCTTAAATTGAACTCAAACCTGAGGACGTGTTCTCCCAAAAGAGATGGAAAAATATGAATATGGGTTAGTGACTAGTACAGGCAGGCATCCTACTGAAGGGTGAGAGAGAGAGAGAGAGAGAGAGAGAGAGAGAGAGAGATCCTTTTCTTTCATGTCATCCTGCACAAGCTCAGCATGAGATAAAAATAGAACTCAAAAGAGAAGGCCAAAACATTATCCATGAATATTGTGCATGCGTGCGTGCGTGCGTGCGTACATGCGTGTGCCAGCAGTGTTCTACAAATACAGTACATGCTGGCAAACACAGGCCAAGTATGAGGAGAGTGATGTTCAGGCTACGACAACTCTGCCAACAACATCTCACTCAATTTCCAATCCAACCCAACAGACTGGCGGCCAACTTTGGCTGCACTGCCTGCCTGTTGATTACCATTCAAGTCTATTTGGTCAGAGCGGCCTGATGAAACCTAGCCTGATTATCATCAACTCTCAAATCTCTTCGAGTCTTGGTCTGAGCAAGAACATAACAATTAACGTTTCCCAAATGCTATGGTTGACCCGCCTCCCTAGGTTTGCTACTGGTTGATTGGTTTCCGACAAAGTGGGTGGCGTTCACGATTTTTCTGGAGATCAGAAACGATAGTTAGATTGCCCTTTGCCTGACTAGAAGCAACGCTGAAGGTGTTGTGTCACTAGGAGGGCGTAGCCTGGCTAGATGAAACCCATTCCTGAATCCACATTGTACTATTCTACATTTACTGCCTGCAATACGCAGCAAGTGTGCGGGCCTGCGGGGGCATGCTAAATAGTCACTTGAAACTTGAAAGTGCTCCGCAATGCTGTCAGTTCTGGTCTGCAGAGGCCTACAAGGAGGCATTATTTCCTAGCCTTGTCCTAATGCCATTCGTACAGAGGGTCTGGAGAGAGGAATATGTATTGGAGGGTCGGGTGAACTGAGGAAAGGGTTGACATTCGAAATACGTGTGTTATGTATGTTACTCAATCGCTTACATTTGTTTGTGAGTGACACTGAAAAATTACTGATAGGGCGGGTGAATTTCGTTCAAATTTGAAATGCCCCTTATACATCCCACCCCACCCCCACCCCCAAAAAGCCCTCCCAGAGCATCAAGCCCAGACATAATGTAGAAGGATTTTCCCTGGAGCATAGCTATAGCAAGGCCATGCTAACTATTATATGACCTCCATCATGAAAGCTACTGTTGAGGTGGTCAAGTGGTATCCACGGTTAGAATGTCTCAGGCAGCACATGAGAAAGTGGGTGCAGAAAATGGAGAGCAGAATTGTGCACATACAGACTGTAGACACAGAGGTGCACTGCGTGCGTGTGTGTGTGTGTGTGTGTGTGTGTGTGTGTGTGTGTGTGTGTGTGTGTGTGCGTGCGTGCGTGCGTGCGTGCGTGCCTGCGTGCCTGCGTGTGTGCATGCCTGCGTGTGTGCATGCCTGCGTGTGGCTGTTCAGTGTTCTGTGAAAATGTCAATTATATGGCCAAAGATGTGCCTGGGAGTGGAGGCTTTCACATGATCGCTCACACACACACCCCAAGAAGAAACACATGGTACTCTTTCTCTCACACACAAACACACACACACACGCACGCACGCACGCACGCACTCATGCACGCACGCACGCACGCACGCACGCACGCACACACGCACACACACACACACACACACACACACACACACACACACACACACACACACACACACACTAATGCATCTATAATACATACAGTATAGTATGAACCAGCTCTACCCTGACCTTTTTCCAACATACACACATACTCCACATGCACTTGTCATGCACTACAGTAACCACTCACTTACTCACATACAGTACTACAGGCTT
>NC_085875.1:34462192-34464692 GCF_034702125.1 Engraulis encrasicolus
TTTAAGGGCGTAACGCCAAAAAAAAAAAAATCCAATTCCTGAAAAAATTCCACAGCACTCTCCAATAACTGAGGTACTGACTGGTTAGGAGCCAGTCTTTAAGACCCTTGTAGTTGGCCTTGCAGCTGCCCGTTCACAAACATTGACATACATGTCACCCCACAGAACGCAATTTGTGTTACGAAATTGAAATATTTAGTTACTGTCTTGAGTTTTTTCACATTCACATATCTTAATATAAAGTTAATATTTATGCAATCATGCCAAATGCTTCATACATTATTCAAAATGTTGTTGGTTAATTTATATACGTCTATATTAAATTCCAGGTTTCATTAATGTTACAGTCACACAGCAGGATATTTGACATATAAACCTTTACATAAATTTTAACAAAAATGTTTCTTCTCATCTAAGACTAATATGAAACATAATGTATCACATCTTCTTTCATTGACATTTGTTTTTTAAAGATGGCCTCTCAACGTAATTTAATTAATATTGCCGTGTTCCCAATTGTTATTGAATGTGTTACGCGTTGGTCCTGTTTTAAAAAACGTTCTGGTTGCTTTGTTTCAGGACGTTTTTGCAAGCTGGCAAGGTGGCTTGTGGAGAAACGAGAGAGTGTTCCGTGTTTCTCGTGGAAATGCGTCTCTGATTGGCTCACTCCTCCTGCTCTCGAAGAAACGCGTCTCTGATTGGCTCAGTCCTCCAGTTCTTGGAGAGAATGTAATGGGAAACAGAGTCGCCACTTCTCCGGGTGGTACTGCACTATAGGGGCGCCAACGGAGGCGTGCAGGCTCCATTCAGGGCTGTGCTCTTTCGACAGCGACCCCTAGGCGAGCTGAAGGCACGGAGCAACCAGAGTGCGCTGGCTTTATGTATGAGGCTTTGTGCTGTGTGTGTACCTGAGAGTAGCAACCAGCTGATAGCTAAGCTAAGCTATGTTTCGGGCCACCAGACGTTGCTTGTTTTGAAAACAAGCAGAAAAAAATTACTCAACATGTTTTTAGATAAATGGGTCGATATAAACCTTTGTGGGCAACGCCTTCTTTCGACGTGACGAAACACAGAAAGGCTTTCGTGATTCGCTCGTTTCTCTGCATTATTTATGTAAATTGGGAAACACCGGGAAACACAGCCAGGAGAGTTGACGCACCGCTATGAGAGCCTTGCAAGTGAGTTTAACTTGGGGTGACCGTCCGATCTTCGAAAGGAGTGAGTAAAACTGAGTTTTATCGGAAGTTGGCCTTTAAAGGAAAAATGACGATGATGATGATGTAGGTTTTTAACCAATTTTACGAAAAAACAAGGCGTCACGTCTCCCGCCCTATAGTAATTCAGAGAGGAAGAGGGAGACTGACACAGAGAGGAGAGAGCTAGAGAGAGGGAACGATAGTGCTACGGAGACGGAGAGAACAGAGACAGAGAGGAGAGAGGGAAAGGAGGAGAGATAGATACAGATACAGGTGGGAAATGGGAGATGGAGCTGGAGTGACAACAAGACAGAGATAAAGGGTGATAAAGAAAGAAAAGAAAGAGGGAAAAAGACAGAGAGAGAGAGAGAGAGAGAGAGAGAGAGAGAGTGTGTGTGTAAAAGGATGTAAAAGGAAGAGTGAAGAGCAGTACAAGTCCCTAGGATCCCACAGAGACCAGGGGGTTGGCAGTGGATAGGCTGGCGGTACACACACACACACACACACACACACACACACACACACACACACACACACACACACACACACACACACACACACACACACACACACACACACACACACACACATGGAGGCAGCAGGGGAGCAGAGGGCATGCTGGGAGTCAAGCACCTCCAGCCTACACCTGGGCTTACACAACCACCTAACACACACACACACACACACACTAACACACACACACACACACACACACACACACACACACACACACACACACACACACACACACACACACACACACACACACACGCACACACACGCACACACACACACACACACACACACACACACACACACACACACACACACACACATACACACACAGCTGCAAAATTCATGCATGCATGCTATAAATGCAAACACACATGCACACACACTCAAACACACACAATATAGCCCACCCACCCACAAACACACCTATTTCAGCACTCTGTAAAAAACATGCACAATTCAAATGCAGAAGGAGGCTTGCACCTTGTGCAGCTTGGTTTTAATCGGGCCGCCTTGCATTAGATGCTTCCAACAGCGTTGACACCCCACACACCCCACACACTTCTGCAAGTCATTCCACGCTCGTTTGGAAAAGCTGTACGCAAGAAAGCAAGTCAGCATGCCCACTCCTTGACAACAAGAAAAACATGAAAACATTTTGGTATTTGCTCAAATCAGATTCATTTACGGGCTAATTGTTACATAATTGTCAAAGGAGCGGAGCGCTCACCGCAGGGCCAAACAGAGCTGTTGATACAGGCAGAGGCTGAGACTCAGATGGAGTATGATGC
>NC_085875.1:34477192-34599692 GCF_034702125.1 Engraulis encrasicolus
CGTTTCAGACGGACAGACGTACGGACGGACTGACGGACGGACATGCCCTCGTACAGAGATGCTAGGACGCATCTAAAAAGACCCATTGCGTGCAGACTGCAGAGGCTAGAGGTCCAGAAGCATCTCATCAGAGGGCTGCCCTGCCTCACCATCCCCATCTCCCTAAAGACACCTCACATCTCCTTCAGACCAGCTCCAGCCAACCAGCCAGCCAGCCAGCCAGTCTAATCACTCTCCCCCAAGCCAAAAAGGACACAGCATATGTGCCACGGCACGGGGGAAGGCGTTAAGAAAGGGGCGCGTGGGGAGCTGAGAGAAAGCCCTGGTGGTGAAGAAGAGAGCTTTGCTATACTCGGGTCAGTTCTCAAGCCAACGTCCCTTTGCCATGCCCCTGCCCTGCCCTGCCAAGCTGGCACCTGCCCCGGGTGCCGCTGAGGGGGCACGAGAGCGCCAGAGCACAGAGCACTTAATTGCCTCTTCACGTCCCAGCGGTGGCAGGGGAGGTGGAGGTGGTGGTGGTGGTGGTGGTGGTGGTGGTGGTGGTGGTGGTGGTGGTGGCAGGGGAGGTGGAGGTGATGGTGGTGGTGGCAGGGGAGGTGGAGGTGGTGGTGGTGGTGCGGGCAGGGTCACTGACAGCTTTGGCTGGACCCAGGACAAAGTCATCTGAAAGGGCCCCCTCACCCAATACATGCAATGTAATGAGGACCCAATTCTGGGGGCCCCTTCTCCCTGGGCACGGGGCAACAGACCCCATTCCCAATCCCCCGCCCCCCCCCCCCCTGTTGGCTTCCCTGGGTGCGGGCGTCGGGTGGATACACGGATGGGATGGGATAAGATGGCCAACCCTTAGCCAGATGCACTATCATACTCCACTGAGCTCTGTTAACTAACACCCAGGCCAGGCCAGGTCTCTGGCAGAGTCAAGAGGCCTGCCCAGCCAAGACTTCTCCATCAGGGACTGGGCCTTGGAGACCATGATAAACCTCCCACTGCACTACAGCCATCATCACTAGACTGGGGATCCAGAGCAGTGTTGCCAGATTGGGCAGTTTCCCGCCCAATTGGGCTGCTTAGGCTGGCCGTCTGCGGGTAAAAATGGCATTTAGCAGAAAAAAACGCCCAATTTTTGGCCAAAGAAATCAATAGAATTCGGCAGGATTTCGTGCCTCAACGTGGGTTTTGAGCATTCTTTGGGCTCGAAATCATTAGCCTCATCTGTCAACCCTGATCAAGAGAAATCTTCATCCAGAGAACAACCAGGGGGAAAACACACTAAAAATCAAGCAATGACTTTGTGAGCTTGTTTATAGCTGTCTGATTAACTATTTTAATTAAACGTTTTGGCTGCTATTCAAGCACATGTAGCTTTTTTGTGGCTAATCCAGCACTACAGCCTTTAGTGAAGGCCCACCAGGGACACTCCAACTCCCATTGTAATTGTGACACAGCACTCCACACACAGCACACAGTACTCACTGCACACAGCAAAATTGCATTCATGCCTCACCCGTGCAAGAGTGTGTTTAAGAGTTAAGTGACTCCAACTGACTAGCTACTAGCACAAACAAACACAGCCAGGATACTGCTGCCACCAGCACCCGACCCTGTCTGACCGCATCGCTCTGACCAACACTGGATCCCAGTGACTCATTTGGCCCCAGTGTAAACACAGTTGCCTCCGTCCAGCTAACCTCTCGTGCCCTGACATTTAACCCCCACAAATCTGCTGCCTCTTTAATCATGTCTGCCTGGCCTAGAGGGCAGCAGGCCTCAAGCTAAGCTAGTATACCAGGGCCTGTCACTGGTGGAGTTGTGCACAGTGAACTGTGTAGTATGAGACTGGACTTGACTTGACAGCTCCGGCAGGCAGGCAGGCAGGCAGACAGGCAGAGAGACAGGCAGACAGGCAGGCAGGCAGGGCCTTGTGTGCAGCCATGCGTGACGCAAAGCCCAGTGGCTGGCGGTTTAGTTGAGCGAGCGAGCGAGTGAGGTGGACACAGACACAGTCATGCTCACATTTACTGTAGTGAAAGTGACTCCCCTTACATTTGTCACCGTGATCGCATAGCTCAACCGCGATGACAACAGTCACAGGCACAAGTGCAAAATCCAACCTCTGTGTTTAACACGTCACACACATGTGAGCACAGGGCGAAACATGACAGCAGCAGCAGCAGCAGCGCCCGGGGAAGCAGCGCGTAGTGTGTGGGATCATACCATGTTCAGCACCACAGCTGACAGCCTTGGCTGGGCCCGGGAGAAAATCATCTGGATGGTCCCCACGCACTCAATACATAAAATGTAATGGAGACCCAATTCTTTTTTATTTGTAGTTTATTTAGCAGGGACAATGCAGTGCATATTATTACAAACATGACACGGCAAGGTCATGACACAGCTTGCAGATGTGAATACATAAAAGGTTTGTAACTAGATAGCTAATTTGCAACCTCAGTCCCTAATCAAGCTAACTATTCTAATAAAATATTGGCGGCCCTCTCTTTGGGCTAGAGATGCTCCGATCACCATTTTTTGGCCCGATCACCGATACCGATCACCAAAAATCTTTATCTGCCGATCACCAATCATTACCGATCACAGAAATTATTTCCTATTTTTTTAATAGCCTATTAATTATCCTTATTGAATATTTCTGCCCATAAACCAATCAATCTTAATTTGCACATGTCGCTTTCACAATGTAGGCCTATTATTAGGCTATTATTATTATTATTATTATTATTATTATTATTATTATTATTATTATTATTATTATTATTATTATTATTATTATTATTATTATCTTTCAGCTCTTTCAGACTAGTGTTGGTAATATAGCCTACAAGTAAGTCTACAGTATTAATCAATTTATAAGTTATTGCATATAATTACTAAACTATTTAAGATTGAATTGAAACTGAAACATTACATCAATGTATAAGTTATTGCATATAATTACTTAACTATTTGAGATTGAATTGAAGCTCAGACACCTGGATCTCAGTCTCTCGTCTTCTGCATACGAGAAAAAACCCTGTCGCTTTAAATGAGCAGCCTCGTGAGGAGAGCCCCTCCCCTCTCTGTCACTCACTGTCCACAGCTGCAGTGCTCCGCGACCGTTCTGAGCTCTCTCCCTCTCACCTCACCTGTCGCCGTTTGGCGTTTCAGCGACTATCAAACTAATCGACTGACTGTCAATTACAACTTTGAAAACAATAACGTTGGCATGCTTGTGCGGACAACGTGAACTTGTCGCGTGCTGACCGAGGCAACTACACAGGTTATAACGTAAAATGGCTAACGGGCGAGAAGTAGTCTATAAGCAAGTCTAACAAGAAAAAAAACTTCACTTGAAAGAACAGGCAACACGCACAACACAGCGTGTCTGCGAGGAAAGCTCTTTCTCTGTAACACTGTCATAGATTGTAGAATTCCCTGCACAGACTCATTGAGTTTCACCGTTCACTCTCCCTAGTTGCTGTTTGGTGTTGCAGCGACTACAAACTAATGACCTGGCTGTGCATTAGGCTACAACTTTAAAAACAATACAGTTGATGATTGTTTTGGAAACGTTTAGTTGTTGCGTGCTGACAGGCTGTAACTCAAAATAGCCAGCATGACGAGACTGACAAGTCATTCGCAAATTACAAGCGTCAGGTAACCGGCGCATGGATCGGAAAATCAGATCATTGTTGATGCAGATATGATTATGAATGGTGAAAATGAAGGAGTAAATTCCAAAAAGTTAAAGACAAGTAACGATGCCTTGTTTTGGTGCAGCAGCTGTGCAGAGCCAGCACCTAGGCTACATGCAGGCAGCGCCAGGTGTAAAGGCGAAATGCGCATGTTTTTCCGATCACCGATCAGGCTATTTTCGGCCATTATCGGCCGATCATGATCGGCTGCCGAGCAATCGGAGCACCTCTACTTTGGGCCCGGAGCAACATGCCCATTTGTCCTCCCCCTGTCCGCTGCCCTGATGTTGAGGGTACTTCAGAGGCAGATGAGGGTTAGTCAAGTAGTTATCTTTGAGTTGGGGACCCTGCCTTCACCACTAACCCATGACTGCTAAAATGAACCACCAGTAACAACAGAGACTGTTACTCCAACTCCATTCCATCCTACATCTTCAGATGATTAAAAATAACATTGTCAACGTCTACAAAAGCTTAGTGGCTACTGGATAATATGAACAATAACAGTGAGGAACTAAATCCAAGTGACCTTTGTGGAGATATAGTATTTGAAAATCACAGCAAGTAACCAAATGACATGGCAGAATTCGGTAACACTTTATTTTAATGGTTCACTATTACAGTGGATCTGCCACATTAAGTACAGTGTAATAACCAGTGTAACAATATTTAATACTATGTAACACCAGTGTATTACCATGTACCAATCCTAATCCTAACCTTAGATGTGAGTACAAAATTGGTACATGGTATTCCATGGAATTAAACATTGTTACACTGGTTATGACACTGTGCCTAATGTGGTAGATCTACTGTAATAGTGAACCATTAAAATAAAGTGTTACCGAATTCTGCTATGATCCACGAGAGGCGGTGTGTTTGCTGGATTAAGAACGGCTGAGGGAGCTGTAAACGTTTTTACAATGTAAATAACGTCTTTTTTATTATCATTAACAATCGAATGCGAGAAGCAAAGAACCTTTGCTTGGAAAGCTGTTTGTTTGCAGTCAATCTACTTCACAGTGACTAGACCCAGGGATGACTGGAGCACTCAGCAACTTTTTTAGAGATTTTTTATTATTTGTAACACTTGTAACACTGTATCAGCCAATCACAATCTCAGACCAAACACACAGTTTGAGATTTCAGTAACCAAGGCAGTCATTTTATAGTTGGTTTATAAAAAAAACTTGACCAAGACAGTAGGAAGGCACTTTAAATAGCTTCCTTCCTCTTGACAGAACCCTGAGGGGTTAAATAGCTTTTCGCTCAGGTCTAGTGATAGGGTTTGTGAATAATAATTGAAATGTATTGATATATTGCGATATAATCTGACGATTGAATCGAATCGCATCGTATCGTGGGACATTCTTAAGTATCGAAAATAATCAAATCGCTGGCCCCTGCCCAATGCCCTAGCTCCATAACATAATAGAAGTGGAAAAGTAATTGGAAAAAAGTCGTATCGAACCGTATTGTATTGCATCGTGGCGCATTCTTAAGTATCGAAAATAATCGAATCGCATCGCATCGAATAATAAGATATCGATATTGAATCGTATCATCATGGAGGCTGTGATTTACCCAGTTGCCAAGCTCACTGCATTTTACCGTAACTGAGTGCAGACTGGTGTGATGTGGGCGGCTCACTCCTCCCTCCACCCAGGGGGGTGCCTTGAGGCGGAGTAGGGGGTCCTGAGCTGGGAGGGACGGTGCAAGATGGTGATGCCTCTCACACCCCTTGATCACACCACAAAGCACACCGCCTGTCTATTACCTACTAATGGTACCGCTGGGATGGGAGAGATGCCATGCCCCTCCAACATAACACATTACATGTAGTGTGTACCTCCACAGAATGATCTCATATGGTATATAAGGAGAGAGAGAGAGAGAGAGAGAGAGAGAGAGAGAGAGAGAGAGAGAGAGAGAGAGAGAGAGAGAGAGAAACTGGCCACTGGTGGAAGATAAAAATGCTCTCTAGGAAATGAGGATATCTGTGTGTGCATGTGCAGCCATCATGTTTGGCATGTGTGTGTGTGTGTGTGTGTGTGTGTGTGTGTGTGTGTGTGTGTGTGTGTGTGTGTGTGTGTGTGAGTGGTGTGTGTGTGTGTGAGAGAGAGAGAGAGAGAGAGAGGGGAGAGAGAGAGATAGAGAGAGAGAGAGATAGAGAGAGAGAGATGGGGGGGGGGCAAAAAGACACTGGACATACAACTGAGCAGCACAGAAACAGCAGCCATCCATCCCTCTGGGTAAGTAAGGTGTGTGGGGGGTAAACGGAAGGCCAGCTATAAAGCGCCAGTGTCTGTGCCCATGCAGGCTTCACATGTCCGCCCCTGAGTCGTCTGGTAGGCTAATTGTAGCCTCCTACTGAAGCAGAGCATGAAGATTACCCCTCTCTTACGTCAGTCCTAATGTGAAAATTAAAGCCCTTGCCAAATGCACCCTCCAAAAACACACACGCGCGCACGCACGTACTGCTTCCGATTTAAATAAAAGTGACTGGAATATTGAAAAAGAACACCAAAGGTTTTAATTTAATGTTATACCAACACAGCTGCTGCCAACTTGTATGACACAGCAGGGTGGCTGCGCGCGAAATCTGAGTGCTTCAATGCAAACGTCTCCCGTGCATACAGTAATCTGGCGCAACCAAATGCCCCTCGTGGTGTCTGAATCCAGTGGAGTTCACGATAGTTGGCCAACACTGTCAGCTTCGACATGTGGTTTTTAAATCCTCTCGCGCATAATCCCGTGTACAAGGTCAAAGGCGTGTGGTGTTTTGGATTTATGGGAACACGCCACTGCTGCGTATCATCGCAAAAGTGCCTTTTTCCCAATAATGTCAGCTTGAGCTGATGGTTACTCACTCGCGCAATGTCAATCAGTCTACCTAATGGCTATCTAATTGGGCAAAAGAGAGCGGATTGGCAGGGAAAGCATTAGGCCTACATACACTTCCTGTCTTAAATGTAAGTAGGCTATGGGAAGCTGATGCGCTCAGCCTTTGGTGGATAGGACAAAATATTAGTTGTCGTCAGGACTGTTCACGTTCATGTTTAGAACATCTGTCTATTACCAGATAGACCATCCTGCATAGTGCTTATACATTCAGAGCCGGGTGCTTGCCGTTGGAGAGCAGGACTTGTGATAGCCTACCTTTGACTGATCAGACACCGTCGATGCGCTGAATGAACCGACTGACCCTGAGCAGGATAGGCTGTGTGTGTGATGATGTGATGGAGCTGTTGTGCGTTGGAGCAGGTGTGTGGTTCAGAGCGAAAAGCAAAGGGGGCCAGATGTCTCGGTGTGAGCGCCGGCACCATGATCAAAAGACAGGGGGGCTCTTGTTTAATTTATTTATCTCGGCTTAATTAAATCGAACTTATGCTCTTGCGTCATCGCGCCATCGTGGTCTACATCTAAAGGGGGACCAATTAGATTCGGGAAACCAAGCAGGTCCTTGTGAGCTCTGGTAGGATGCTGAGGAGTATGATGCGAAATATATCTTATTTGAGACATGAGCAGGAGGCAAAATAACGGCGACTAATGAAGCTGCAGGACCGTTAGAGTAGCCTACGTATCACTATCCGATTCACTTCAACATATGAAAATGATACCATGAATTGGATTCATATTTCATTCTTACGCATGTCTGCGATGAGACCATACGTCACTCCCTCGGCTAATTGACTAGTCGCCAGCAGCTTTTAAGAAGTATTGGATCGAATGACGCGTGTGTTTCAATACATGGATGCCAGACTCACCACCAATAGAGATTAAAAAAACAGCAATGACTGGGATAAATGCGAACCGTCGATAGACACCAAAAAGCGCCAACGTTTACCCCTTTCCCCAACCGCAAGCTCTTGCTTGACACATTCATACACAGGGGTTTCAAGCGCGGAGATAAATCAAACGGACATGTAGCCTATTTGTGACCGGCTGAGAATGCACACGAAAAGATTACTCATCTTCGCACGAGACCTGGGGATGGGGGACCGACTGAACCCATAGCGCAGCGTATTCTGCGGGCTTGCTAAATTCACACGCACGAAGCTGTCGAGTCGACACACTTCTCTAGGCAGCGCTGCCGTGCCGTGCCGCGCGCAGGTAGACCCACCGCTGATGTCATGGAGCGAGCATGACAGCTGGCATGGCTTCTGAGTTTATTGAGCGATGCCCTGCTGCAAGGATGCATGCGCTCTTGTTTCAGTTCGTCATGTCGTCTGGGGAAACTTTGTGCAAACTTAAAGCTTGTATCATGGGTTGATAATGACAGATAGGTGTTGATGGCATAATACCTCCCTTTCTGTCGGCTCGAAAGAAGGCTACTGTACCCTGTGAGACTGCAAAGTTGGCACAAAACTGACTGTGGGCGGCTCAAAGCCTGAGGTGAACCCACTCGCTTTGATGAGGCAACCGTCAGGTTATTCGAGGTGACAGGGAGAGATAAACGTGCACTTATATGAGGAATTTGGGGGGAAATGGGTGCGTAAACTTGTCAGGAGTCAGGACAAACACACACTTATTTAAAAATGATTAGCCTGTGTCTCCTTACCTCCACACTTGGCCCATCTGGATGATGTGTATAAAAATCTGCCACATCCACACAGATATTTGGCAGCATCTGTCCCTGCCGTAGATGCCGGTGCTCAGGCCAGCGGTGGCCCTCTTGCTCAGACCCTCCACCGCCCCCAAACCGCCCCCCGTGTAATCCTGGACAAACCACCTGAAGCTGAGGATCTGGACCAGCACCGACGGCACCAGCACGAAGAACAGGGTCAGCCCGAACCACAGATAGTCCCGTTTGGAGTAGTAATCCAAAGCTAACCACAGGTCCGTTCCCACGTCCCAGAAGAAGACGAGCATTGCCAAGACGATCCATAAGCAGTCCAGCCACAGGCGCTCCCCCGTATGCGGCCGCCTGCCTCCGCTCCCCTTCCCCAGCAGGGAACGCAGGCAGGCGCTGCGACACCCCCAGTAGCAGGACGAGGTGTTGCAGCAGTGGCAGATGTGTATGGCAGTGCTGTCCAAGCCATCGTCGTCGCAGCCCGCCACCGCCTCGTCCAGGTTGTGTAGCTGGGCGAAACCGGTAGCGACCCCCACACCATCAGATTTCGCTGCCATCTTGCTCTCTCAAGCACCCCGTCCGCCTTCCGGGGCTGATGACGTCACTTCCCAAATACCTGTTCTTTGACACCCCCAATATGCAACCCATCATCGTTACTTATGCCATCCTTCATCTCGGAGTCTTCATGGTTGTTAGCCCTAGGGATTTTCGCTCGAGCCCAGTGCTGTCGACGACGAAAACTGATGGTGAAGTCGGATGGCTCGCTGGAGCATCATCACCCCCACCACACGTCCAAGACCAGGTGAGCTCAGCAGCATCCCAAGCGAGAGAACTGAGTCATCCAGATTTATCTCGGGGGGAACAGAGCTGTTGAAACGGATCCGACTGTGCCGTTACTCCGAGTGATCTAGAACTACCGTCCTGACTGGCTTGCGCTGGTGATGAAGCAGAGGATGCCGACCGCATAGTAGTGCACCTTGCCACGCAGCATCATCACCACTTGTACTCTGTAAGTGCTGTCGCCACCTAGCGGCGGTAGTGGGGAGAGTGTTTGTTCAATAATATAATCGGCGCTTCCCCAGTCATTGGTCTGGCATGTGGAGAAAAAAAAATCAGACTCAAATTAGCCCGTTATATATTCTCTTTGAAGATCAATTACAGTCGAAGCATGTTATTGCCTGTCGTCGTTCAGAGAGACTAGGCTAATTAATGTATGTCTATTAGCCACAGATTTATTTTACTGTCCGCTAAAATGAATCAGCAAAATGCCAGATTAACATCAAATTATGTCCGTTATCGCTCTAATGCTTAGGCCTACAAGGTAGTTAATTGTTTCATTGTTTAATTGAATCTATGCAGTGTCGTCTCCTCTATGGAAAATGCAATGCGTAATGGTTCATCTATGTTTAAATTGTGCAGTCTAGTAAATGTGTGGGTGTGGTTTTTGTTGGACTCTATGTCTGACTTGTGTTAGCGTGTGCAAAAACAAGAACAATTGCAGTTGTGAACGACAACGACAATCCAGTCTGTCTGCAGCCCAGCATCCATCCTCCTATTCTCAAGGCCAGGAAAATCTCTCTCAGCCTTTTGTCATGGAGCGCGGGAGTGGGGAGGAACAGCTCCCGGATTAGAGGCAGCAGTCTCCCTTGTTCCACATCTTCCATTACCATCCCACGGGACACACACACAGACTAAATCCTCGCACAAACGCGGTGCATGGCTCGCCTGAAAGGGATACCCATGACTTATCCCCGCACTCCGCTAATTGCGGCTCTTGCGCGCACAATCGCACCCATGGAAACCGGAGAAGGGGATGATATTAACCAAAGGCTGTAACTCTCTCTCTCTCTCTCTCTCTCTCTCTCTCTCTCTCTCTCCCTCTCTCATTTCTTGTCATTCAAAAGCTGGTGTCATTTGCAGCTTTAGTAGGCCTATCCTTCTCCGTTGGGGAAAACGGCATTCAGGAACTTCATGCCTTAATAACATTATTTTTTGTATTCATTTGACATTTTTATTAATTTATTTGAAGGAGAAAATGAACGTAGACCTGCAGACTCTCCACCATTACAAAACGTAATTGCTTCATCCCCACCATCCAGGCTTCACTCAATCTCTCTGTCATTCCTCTCGTCCTCTCTCCAGAGTGATTTGTGCGTGTTGTGGCATTATCTCGCCTCTTCGGCTTCTCCAAGGCACGGCAGGTAGACCAAGAAAACACATTAGCCGGGACGTGCAGAGCGATAGAAACATGCAGTGCCTTGGGAACGTAGCTCCTTGCTCTCTATCACATCATAGCCACTCAGGAACAAAACACGGGGTAGTATCTTGACAGGTAGTATCTATCTCTCTCTCTCTCTCTCTCTCTCTCTCTCTCTCTCTCTCACACACACACACACACACACACACACACACACACACACACACACACACACACACACACTCACTCACTCACTCACTCACTCACACACACACACACACACACACACACACACACACACCACACCCACCCACACACACACACACACTCTCTCACACACACACACACTGCGCACACACACACACACACACACACACACACACACACACACACACACACACACACACACACACACACACACACACACACACACACACACACGTGACGTGACACACATTCTCTCAGTCTCCTGTCTCTGGTATAAAAGCCTTAGGCCTGGAAGGCAACATGGCAAGCACCTTTCTTGCATATTCCCATCTCTCTCTCTCTCTCTCTCTCTCTCTCTCTCTCTCTCTCTCTCTCTCTCTCTCTCTCTCTCTCTCTCTCTCTCTCTCTCTCTCTCCTCTTTAGTTCCATTCCATCAGAGGAGAGGTGGGACCACTCAAGCTGCCTGCTGCTGGGTTGGAAGTGAAGTGAAGAGAAGAGAAGAGAAGAGAAGAGAAGAGAAGAAAAAAAGAGCTTGGCGTGGTTTCCACTCTTCACTCGTTTGCCATGAAATTTTTATGAAAGCAAATGCAGCGGCAGTGATTCTCCCTGCAGGGGCTGTGTGTGGGGTTAAACTGAGGGGGAAAGACGGAGTGGGGATGGGGGGGGGGTTGAATAATGTAATGGAGATAATTGTGGAGGAAACCCCCCCTCGAGGTACACATGACTGCGGCACACCACATAGGAATTCGGACAAGTAGAGGGAAGGTGAGGGGAGAGACAGAGATTGACAGAGACAGAGAAGGTTTGATCCTCAATCGCTATGCCATTACAGAAGACAGCAGTGAGGCTAGATCACGTGAAGCAACAATTCCCCATTACTGCCGGGACTCTGAAGACACTTCAGCTCTCATTTCCTGAAACTACTTCATGATACAGTAATATGGAGAGGTGAAAGAACTTTCATCATCATCATCATCACCATGATCATCATCACCATCATTATCATATGGTATCTGATCATCATCATCATCTCAAATCATCATCATCACCATCAACCTCATCACCATCATCATGACCATCATCATCACCATCATCATCATCATCATCATCATCATCATCATCGTTGTCGTCGTCGTCATTGTCATCATCATAATCAAGCTCATCATCATCTTCGTCGTCATCATCATCATTATCATCATCCCCATTACCATTACCATTGCTATCATCTTCATCATAATCATCACAGGATGTAGTTCAAGCATCACACAGATTAACATAACATTACAGTAAAACGTCAGACAGAAAACATTCATAGATACAAAAACAACTTGACCAATATAGTTAGAAAAGACAGTTAGAAAAGACTAAAATCTCCACCCTACAAAATGTCCCTCCGTCCGTTCACACAAGTGATCGGTAAAGAACTGTGTCATGTTCGGTGACAAATATAAGGTGGGAGATTAATTTAAATGTGTAGTACAATAAGTACATCTTCACTTTCATTGCACTCAAACATGCAGACCCAAGTATTACAGAACAGATCGTATAATTAGGTTATGACAACATGGCTGACAACATGGTGATGCATAAATGCAATTTCATTATGTGCAGTGTTCACTTGTGTGCTGTGGAGTGCTGTGTCACAATGGCAATTGGAGTTGGAGTTGGACCCCAATTGGGCTCTCACTTTCACTTTTCACATGGCTGTGATCAAACTACATGAATAACATTGACAAACACAAAAGCCCTATTTGCTTCGGAGTGATTTGGATTAGCATCTCAGTTTGTTTCTGGATCATCCTCAATGATCCAGTGATGCCATATGGATTCCTCAGACTGGCCTCAACCAGACTCCACTATCTCCAACTCCACAGTTGGCTGGCGTGAGGGCCAGCCTAATTGAGCAGAACATAACGTGTGCATTTGAGTATGACTAACTGCCAACTGTTGAAAGGCTACTGCTGTGTGTGTGTGTGTGTGTGTGTATGTGTGCTGTGCTGTGTCAGAGTGTGTGTGTGTGTGTGTGTGTGTGTGTGTGTGTGTGTGTGTGTGTGTGTGTGTGTGTGATAAAACTACCGCATGAAAAAAGTAGAATAAGATACAGAGTATGTCACAGAATCCAAGTAAAGGTCGACATAATGGTGCGAGTAGTAGAAAAATTCTTATGGTGTTTAGTGTTTTTTGTTTTTTTTTCAAGTGAAAGTTATATTTCATGACAGAACCACAGTAACACCCAGTAACACTTCAGCAGAACAGCACCTCCCAATGGTATATTTGGGAATTGCAGATTGGTGAATGATGAGGTTTCCATCAAGAAGACCCCCCCCCCCCCCCCTTGTATCCCCCATCTCATCATGCCCCAGGGGAATGTGATAGTGTATTTCCATGACAACAATTAGGGGAGAGCAGGGACGAATGAAACACTTTTCACTTAACGGTTATTTTCAAAAATAATAAAGCAGATGAAAATGATTTTGTGATATGATCAACAACCCATATGTGTATTCTAATAGTTACAGTTGAAATTTAACACAACCGTTGAGGTATCACGTTTATTTTTAACTTTGAATGCAACCTGTCGTTTGTTTCATCCGTCCCTCACTGTCGGGACGGATGAAACACAGATGAGGGACAAATGAAACAGTGGGTTGTAAACAGAAATAATTCACTGTACTCTATTTTTTATGAAACACACATGACAATGTACTACTACACGTCTCCTGGGTAAAATATTATGCAATTTCTCAAACTATAAATGGGTGAAAGATCACGTTTTTCCACGTGGGCCAATGCGCGAGACCCACATTTCCGTTAAGCCATTTTTTCTGCCATTCTGACGACTAAATTTCATATAATTCACTTATTCTATAATTATTATGCTACTTACTTAAGTCCTGATGCAGAATTTTATTTTATTTTATTTGTTTTATTTTGATCCTGCTTTAAGTCAATGGGCGAGAGGGACGGATGAAACGGGTGTTTCATTCGTCCCGACAGTGTCTACTGACACTTAAATCCTTTTTGCCTGTAAACCTGACAACTTTGACATTTCATACTTTCGGATATGTTAAAGTAACGATTCATCTGCTGTATGATCACAACATTACTACATAAAACAGCCAAAACAACCTTTGATCACAAAAAAACTATGACGGGTAAGATTTTACTTATCAGTGTCAAAAACAGGCTCGTGGGGCTAACGTTGGAACTAGGTGACGTCACGGCACGAGTTTTCCCGGGGGTGTCAAGTCTTGCGTGCTGAATGTACTGACTGAATATTAAGTTTTAGATGTGCATTGTTTTCGAGTAAATCGCAGTGTTTCATTCGTCCCGTGTTTCATTAGTCCCTGCTCTCCCAGGTACTTTGCTGTAATGATGTTGCCAGTTGAAGATGTGTTCTGCTCTCCCAATCAAATCAATTCATGCAGGCTACTCCTCGTGCTTTTGAGATAGAGAGTACCATTTTTGTTGCCCTGTTGTTATGGACAATGACATACACCTGACTGGTATACACAATGTGCTCTGTCTAATCAGTCTTAAACCCTATGCACCTGGTCAGTTATAACCTTACTGTCCCTTAAATTGTAATGACCAAGTCGTAATCCCCGTAATGTCATAGCAATGTTGTTATGATGTACAGTAGATGAGTCTTTTCAGCTGGCAGGCCCATCTGCATAAAGAGGATATGGTAAAATTCTGCCCCATAATACAATAAAGTAATTTAACTGCAAGTCAACTAAACCTATAGTTCTTCCCTTTCAGCCAACATGGTATACAGTGTAAAAAAGAATGGTGTTCATTGCTATAAACAGTATTTTGATTTTCCTGTTGGACTCTCTAATAGCAACATACAGCCAACTTGATGGTTTAGTTTTAATTTGTTATAGCGGAATAATCATAAAGAATGGCCCCTTAATTACCTTACTATGACACCATTAGTCTCTGTGTGTGTGTGTGTGTGTGTGTGTGTGTGTGTGTGTGTGTGTGTGTGTGTGTGTGTGTGTGTGTGTGTGTGTGTGTGTGTGTGTGTGTGTGTGTCTGTGTGTGTGTGTGAGTGAAAGCAAACTACAAAAGAGGAAGTGGACACATAAAACACTATGTATTACTCAAAGTGCAATTGAAGTTCATGTGATGTAAGAAAAGAGAAATGACACAGTATTGCTCTTAGTCAAGTGCTGTTTGAAATGCTTACGCCAAAACCACAGAGAACCATAGTGATGTTGCCAGTTCCGGTTTTACCTGATTGTCCTGCTTTTTAATGGCCTTGGCTGGCAGAAAAGATACAGTACGTTCCCTGCCTGCTGAATGAAGCACAGCATTGCTTGGAAGCAAAAGGATCTGAAGAGTTTATTTGCAAAACGGTGCATCCACCATTTTTGACTTTGGCATTTAAAATTTTATTATTGAAAATGACCAGAGGTCAGAGATCAGATGTGCAGAGGTCCTATTACCCATGTGTAATATGAATTCTTGCCATTCAAATAGTTTGAGAACATACTTTTTCAACCTATATAAACCTAACCTAATATAAAAATACTGGAGTATTCAGCCAGTGCTCTCCCCCATCCTCCTCCATGACTGAGGTACCCTGAGCATGGTACCGTCCCACCGCACTGCTCCCCATGGGGCGCCACTGAGGGCGGCTGCCCCCTTGCATGGGTGAGGCATAAATGCAATTTCGTTGTGTGCAGTGTGCAGTGTTCACTTGTGTGCTGTGGAGTGCTGTGTCACAATGACAATGGGAGTTGGAGTTTCCCAATGGGCTTTCACTTAAATGCTTTTTGCCATGCAATGCAATGGAATGCCCAATACAAAAATATACATTTCCCAACATTCTACAAAATCGAGATACATCGCTTTGCAAATAAACTCCTCTTGGGTTCAAAATGTACAGTTTTTTTGTGGCAGCCCTGTAGTGTACGTGTTCTTTCAAAAGGAGGTATGTGCGGGTGGGTGCATAGTTTCCAATAGGTGCAAACTATAGGAGCAAGTAAGGGGAACTCGCACACCTAGGATGCCGATGCAATAGTGTCCTTTTATTGCATGTTTCGAACCCTGTAGTGTACCACAGCGATCTTTTTCCATAGGTAGACTGCAGCATATGACCAGTGCCATGGACACAGTACATCTGCTGACTGCATATACTGTATTACGGCCTTCTCCAGCATGCCCGAGAACAGCAGCCTAAATGCAATTATGTCTGAATATAGCATATCCCTACTTACTCACATTGCCCATAAAGAAGCCAGGCCTCCTCTCCCTGTTTTCCTGTGTCTGGCTGGATTAAATTAGATAAAAATACAACATATGATTAAATGTGCTGGGGCGGCCTGTCCTTGTCTGCTAGATATATGATTAACTGCTGCTAATTTTAGCGTGTGCCGTGGGATGGGCAGGCACTCTGCCTCCTCATTGGCCGGCCATATTTACTTTATTAACAACAATGCTTTTCCCTGCCGCCCGGTGTAAACAGGTTCTACCTCCAGGGCTGGACTGGCCATCTGGCATAGCAGGCATTTCCTGGTGGGCCCTGCACCCTTGTGGGCCCCTACATTTCTGAAAATAGGGGCCCACGAGGGTGCGGGGCCCACCGGTGAGTCACGTTTGTGCTGCTAATTATGAGGGGGCCCTTTAAGCCAAAAGTGCCCAGGCCCTATTTCTCCTCCAGTTCAGCCCCAGCCCTGGTAAACAGGTCCTACCTCATGCCATTCCATTTAATATCACTATGCACACTGGCATCATGCAAAGGCGTTTTTATTGCGATGACATTTAGAAAGAATGTATGAGCCTGTTCAATGCTACGCCATGCAGTCATTACGTATTATGCCTGATAACCAGTGGTGTAGTCTACGTAGAACGCAGATATACGGCGTATAGCCACCTGAAAATGTCAGGGATTTCAGTATACCCACCTAAAATTGATTGAGTCAATATATACAATAGCACAAATATATACAGCATACCCACCACAAAAAATGCTCAAATATACAGTATACCCACCACAAAAAAGTATACTACACCACTGCCGATAACATTTTTTTTTCTTTCTCTCTTTTCTCTTTGCTTTCTGATCAAAAGATTTGACTTTTGCAACGTACTTGGTAGTGATACACAAAAATGGATGGATATACAGTACAGTAGGCTATTATCTACAGCTGTATTACAAATCACTTTCAAATTATCAGTTTTTGTTATTTTTACCTACAGTATGTTTAGTGAAACACTGTAGGCTTAGGTAGTACAGCAATTTCAAATCCTGTTTGTGTCCTGTATACATATGTTTTTTTATTATTATTTTTTTTAAACAGACTTTGACTTTCAAACAAGGCAGAGAAAATGGCCAAAGGTAAAATGTAAGTAACCATAACCTTATTCAAATGTGGCATTGAAGAATGTGCATACTGACTATATGTACAATGTAGAAATAAAAATTTCCCAGAAGAATCAACACTTTGCCACAGTGCTATAAAAGTTCTTTGAGAAACCGAAAAATGGCAAAATACTGAGGCTATTTTCAAGGTTCCACAAGAAACTGCAGAACCCTGATTCTTTGAAGAACTTCCAGGGTGTCACTGGTTCTTTAAGGTTCCTGTGAGAACAGATAGGTTTCTGAGAGAATTGATAGGTTCCTCACAGTGGCAACTGAAGGTTGTTTGAGAAACGTTAAAATTACTGCAGTGAACTGTATGATGAGCCGCATGGGACCAAGTCACTAATTTGCATGTCGCAAGTAAGTCTCGAGTCCTTCCAATCAAGTCCGACTCAAGTCACAAGTTACGACTCATTTGACCAAGTCAAGTCCAAGTCCAAGTCGTGCCAAAGCCAAGTCAAGTCTTATTTTTTCCAAGTCCTTAACAAGTCACCTTGTGTTCTATGTGCAATATTGACAATTACTTTTGGGTCATAAATGTATTACCTCTCCACACTGCTTTGCATGTCCCCCTTCGCCAGTCATGTCTCGACCATGCTATACCATGATTTCAGTTTTCTGAGCAAGGTTTGGCATTGGTTTTTGGTTTGACTAGGTTTAACTATAAATTGAAGAACCATGGTTTTACTCTAAAAACTAACCATGGTTTTACCACGGTTTATAATTATTCATTAAATTACACTTAACTGTTCTTTTATCCAACGCACATATTGGTGACAGTCCTTGGAGCAATGTGGGGTTAGGTGCCTTGCTCAAGTCATGGATGGAGGTGTAGGGAGAGGTGGGTCTAAGGGTGGGATTCAAACCTGCAACTCTGTGATCTTCAGTCCAACTCCCTAACCATTACACCACGGCTGAACAAGCTTTCATGTTTTTTTTGGGTGACCATGCAACCCACAAATGACCATGGTTTTTTAGCATGGTTTGTGACTATGTTTGTGAGTTTTTCTTTCTTTCATGCATTTTTTCACACACAAAAAAATGAATATATTCAATGACTTGGAACGTTATTGCAAGTCATTACAAGTCATTGCAAGCTAAAACTGTCAAGTCTAGTCAAGTCTCGAGTGAATAGCGTACAAGTCGAGTCAAGTCACAAGTCATTCCTAATATTGGCAAATCAAGTCTCAAGTCGAGTCATTTGTGACTGAAGTCACAAGTCAGTCCAAGTCACAAGTCCACATCTCTGATGAGCTGTATTAAAGGAGAATTGGCGAATATGTTGAATATAAATGTATGAATCAGTGGAAACATGACATCAGCTCGTGGAAATTCACCGGCGGGATCCTCTCAGTCACGTTGGATATGAAGCTGAACTCCCTTCACCCTCTGAGGACACTCCGCACGTGCACATATGCAACACGGCCTGTCGCCCCAGCAGAGCAAATATAGCCCCAGCAGCGGCAGACACTCTGGCTGCCTACAGTATGTGTTTTCCTTCGACGGGGGAAAATGGGCCACCTTCATCAATGACGCTTTTCATATGTTTGCATATTGCATGGTTGGACAGTGTCAATGCTCCCCCTATGCTTGTGTTATTTCAGTGGAAAGTCTGCCAATGGTAAACTAAACTAATATTTAACACGGGCAGTTTGGATTGGAGAATGGAAGTGGTCTGTGGTCACGCACCATAAAGCGATGAATGTCATTTGAAGAAAGAGAATCAGATGTGCATGAGGGCAGGTAGTATTAAATGTTGAGATGCACATACTGTACAGACCTATGCATTTAATATATGACATATATGCATATGACTGTCAAGTAGCTGGACTCTCCCACTTTATTGATAAGTATAGTATAATAAGTAAGAAAATAAAAAAGAAACTTAAGGCGATACCGAACTATTTCTGAAAATAAGCTAATTTTACGCCTCCCCTGGAGTTAAATAATTGAGCGTTACCTTTCTCCTAGCCTGATTATCATCGACTTTCAAATCTCTTCGAGACTTGGTCTGACCAAGAGCATAACAATTAGCATATCCCAAACGGCATGGTTGACCCACCTCCCTTTTGTTTGCTATTGGTTTGCTTCCCGACTAAGTGGGAGGAGTTCCCGATTTTTCTGGAGCTCAGAAACGGTATTTGTATCCTGGCCTGACTAGAAGCAACACTGAAGGAGGCCGCGGCCTGGCTACCTTTCTGCTGTTCTTCCAGCTGTTCTTTTTTTCTATTGATGTTACTTCCAGTTCCAAGCTTATGGGATAAGATTCAATGATAATTGCTAGCTTCATTTTCTCCTTTTTTCCCCTTTATTTGTGACAGGACAGTGGAGGAGAGACAGGATATGAGTGGGGAGAGAGAGGCGGGGAAGGATCGGCAAATGACCCAGGCCGGAATCGAACCCGGGTTGCTGGCATATAACCCAGTGCCCCTCCGTTAGGCCACGGCAGGGCCGATAATTGCTAGCTTCAAGATAGAACTTGCATGGGCAGACTCAGAAGTACACGAAAAGCTCAATTATTTAACGGACAGTGTAAAATGATCTTCTTTCCAGAGATGTTACAGTCTCATTTTTACTTATAAAACAGTTCTGTTGGGAAAATAAGCTGTATTCAATGAAACAGCTTACTACTATAATATTAATGTAAAAAACAAAAACAAAACAAAAACCGAACGAACCCTTCGTTGCATCTGCACTTGTTGTTCTGTATATTTCCTGTGCACTTTGTATTTGCTAGAGATGTTTGTAAGTCACTTTGGTGCCTGCCAAATGCAATGTAATAATGTAGCCTATCTTTATATATACTTTATTTCTGCATTGACTGAAATCTGAAACCTGATCTTCATGACAAAACGTTATTACTAAATAAGGACTATGTTATTATTACATTGCTGTCTTTTATCATGAAGACAGTCTGAAATGAGTTTGTATTTTTTAAATGTATTGAGGGGTGAAGTGCTGCATCACCCTTATGCACATCACACTAACATACCATGAATATGCTTGCATGCCCATGAGGAACCAGCTTTGAGTTTGGCCTGGCACCCTGTCTCTATCTTGCTGTCATTATTTGAACTGTTCTATTCACAATAAAGCAATAAAAGCCCACAAAAGAATGGCCACCTTGGTCTAGACTCTAGACTCTAGTCTCTAGAGCAGTGGTTCTCAAACTTTTCCCACCATTCCCCCTCTGGAGGGTCTGGATGCCTCTGAGCCCCCCCAAGCAACAGCAGTACTCGCGCACACTGATTTTATGATCGCTGCGCAGAATCAAAGCATAGGTGACTAGTGAGATAAAACAAAGAGGGACACGTGTTCCTATTTAAATTCATGGCAATGATGGTGAGGGCTTACAATGTATTGCTTGGGGGGAAAAAACCCCAAAATAATATGTCACACGCCCCCCCCTGCGATGCCTCCGCGCCCCACTTTGAGAAACACTGCTCTAGAGTGACCAAGAGCATATAGAAAATAACATCAGCTTGAGATAACATCATATTTCCTCACCTTTTGTTTCTATTTACTGTTTTTACACATTTTCGCTGTGACTAATTCGAAACTGTGGTAACTATAAATGTGTCATACCACATGAAGTGACTCTTTCTTGATAAGGTCCGAAATGTCGAGGAGGAGGGTGGAGCTGTGCCCTGGGGGTGTGTGAGTGTGTGCGTGCGTGCGTGCGTGTCTTGGGACCCCACCTGACTGGAAATACTATCTCACGTTTCTGCCAGATTTACCTAACGCTGTTTACAGCCCTATGATCTGACCTACATACCTCAAAGCAGTGGGGCTGCATGGACCAGTTCAACCATTAGAAAACATATGGTGTTGTTTGGCCTTGGGGCGGGCAGGGGCCATCGATGACTCTCCAGTATCTCCAGCCATCCCCTAAAGCAGAGTAAAGACGTATGTATACAGCAAAGCATGTTTGCTTAAAGTTCCTTCCAGTAGAGTGAGTTACATATGTGCCTAATGGTTAGAAGGAGGGAGATCACATGCAGTTACATTGCAGACACAGGCAGAACTGGGGCTATAGACCGACCCATCTGGACTGGTGCTCCTCTAGGCATGCTCATATGGTGAGGTCCATATGTTTAAGTCCTGCTCTTCTGCGTTTATGGGGCGCTTGTGCATTTTAGCACCTGTAATTGCTGGGCAAACAGTGTGTTGCCAGTCCAGTGTGGGTTTCCAGATGGTACCGACAAAGCCTTTCCACTGAAAAGGACATTTAACGTAGGCTACAGTATGTGCCATTATGGAATGTGCTCTGGGTGGCATAGTGTTTTGCTGGTATAAGTTACCGGTAGGTAAGTTTTATCAGATAGGCTTATGTGCATTTGTTCTTCCTGATAATGTTGGGCACATATCTATTTCGGAAGCAGACTTTTAATGTCAGACATGTTTTTGTGACAAAGCCTTCATACATTTCCAAACTTAACATCCATTTTTTTTGTAAAGGTCAGCACATTTTGAAGTGGGTAGAACAGATCAGGTCCTCTCTGCATCATCACATTCTGGGATAGCAGGCCTACCATAGGGCCTAGATGTAAAAACACAAATTCTACCATGGGCTACCCTGAAACAATGTTATAGTGAGCACTTTCTCTTTTTTCCCCTCATCTATTTCTCTCTTTTTTTTCTTTTGTTTTATAACAATATTATAAGTAGGTTATCCCAACTTTCCCTTATGAGAGGGGAATGTGACACGTCATTGCAGTTATTTTCAGCTGGCAGACAAATTCTCGTCTAGTGCTGCACGAGTTGGCGTGACGTAAAGGGGGGTTTGCTTGGGGCGGGTAGACCGCGCCTCTTTGGTGCGGGCCAATCAGAGAGCATACCGGCTTACTTCTGGCACTCTCAAGATAAGCGTGTGTGTCTGCAGCAGCTGATGCAATACATCCGAGCAGCATACCAGACTCTACGCGTGGACGCATCAGATAACTAGCATCATATTCACGAGAAGGAATTCACTACTCTCCTGTTTCCTTTCCTTTTCCCTCTCAACGACACTGTAAGTAGTGTCAAATTACTGTATTGAAGTGTCTATTACAAATTCCTAACACCATTTCTTATTTGAAGGCTCTAGTCACATCCATCATACCAAGCTAACATTCTATTTAGTGGAGTATTCAACACACTTTGAACCAACCACCGTTGTGTTTTGCGTTGTCGCGTGTTTTGTAGTAACGTGTCCAACCTAAAACCATCTGCTCTGCTTTATTGTTGAAGTAATTTATTGATGTGCAGCGGGCTAGCCGCCCGTTTGGTCCTGTGCCAAGAACATCTTTAGCTAGCTTTGTCCTCCACCCTTTAATTTACAGTCTGTACATTAGGAAGCAAACGCAAAGTCGTATCGGTCTGCTGGGTTTGTGTGTGGCTTGATAAGAACAAAACCATCGTGTGCCGCTGCGCAGACTAATGCATTTCCGTTATTGTTAGCAAACTATTCATATCCAAGCAGTTGTCGCACGTTTGTTTTACGTATGTCAGTTTGCACTTACGTGGCTGCACTTGGTATAAAATGGTTGTGTTATGTTCTGCGTGTTTTGTCGTCTAACAGCAGTTTTTGCGTTGATGCAAGTTAAGTAGTCTACTTCCTTCACAATTGAGCAACGTGTTGAAAAGGCCGCGTGGGATCTCGGAAGTCTACACTGAGGAAATGCTGCTGGTTGATATTCCGGGTGCTCCGTCATCGATTTGGTTTTCAGTTCATTTAGGAATGCTTTTCGCATTTGGCAGGACAAATAATGCGAAGTTTATAGAATGAACCACCAGAACAATGCACAATCCGACTGTTCTGTCCTCAGCATCCTAGGAGGAGACTGGACTGCTGTTTTCACTTACTACCAGGAGGTGGCGCGATTTAGCGACTTGGGTGTATGTGTGCGAGCGCCAGTCCACGTCTGTGTGCGAACGATAAAAGGAGGAAAATATCCCTTGTGTACTGTGATGTACCTTGCCAAAGCAACGTCAAAATGGTTGCAACAAACTGATTGTGTGATGCGTTTGTTTTAACAGGAAACCATCCACATACGCCATGGATCGCGCGCTAAGCAAGTTGGTGCGCCACGCACTCAGGACGCAGCAGAACTGCGGATGTGAAGCTCTGGCCGTGTCTGTTCGCACGATCAGCTTCTCCCCACGCCAGGTCACCTCAGATGCAGGCTTTCATTCCGTGTCTTTCTCCGAGACAGACCATCCCAAAGTCCTCATCACTGGTAGGAGGAATAATCTTCAACCCCAGAACACGCAGTAGAACAGCACATACAGTACATTGCATAATTGTAGGGCACCCACCAGCATAAAAATCGTGCCTTTTTGTCACTATGGTTACCAGCATGGTTATTTAAGATTTCCACAGACTGACTTATATATACAGTATCCCCACAAACGGACTTATATATTTCCTCCTCCTCCCTTCTCTCCTCTCTGTCTGTCCTGTCAGGCGGTCTTGGCCAGCTTGGGGTGGGGCTTGCCAAGATGCTGCGGTAAGAACTGATTTTCAGCTCTCTTCCAGACATGCTTGCAGCCAGTCAAACATAATGGTGCTAGTGTATTGCAGCCAATGCAGCTGCTGTACGTATGTTATATGAAAAAAAAATGGTATTGCCAGCTGTCAATAGGCCTATATTCAGAAAGTGCATGCTGATAGTCCACTGAATCACCAACACTTCCCACACAAAATCGCCATTGTTGAGTGTCCACTGTAACTAATGATCAGAACATCCAAAGAGCAGTGCTATAATCTGACCTCATTACTTATTTATACTGTAGGCCACTTGGGTTTCCAAATGTAATGAGTTTAATTATTCTCATAACCGACGTCATTTCCTTGACAGGAGGCAGTTTGGAAAGAATAACATCATTTTGTCTGACATCCGAAAGCCTCCAAGTGAAGTCTATCACAATGGTGAGTGTGACTAATCATAGTGCGGGAACTGCCTTGTATTTATTAGTGCAGACTATCATAATGAAGATTCTTTTAATCTCTATAATTTCTCCATAAGACGATTAACTGAACAATTCACTGTCCTTTGGTAGGTCCTTTTATTTATTCCGACATCTTGGACTACAAGAATCTGCGTGAGATTGTGGTGAACAACCGCATCACCTGGTTGGTGCACTACAGTGCGCTGCTCAGCGCGGTGGGGGAGGCCAATGTGTCACTGGCCCGAGACGTAAACATCACTGGTGAGTGGGCTGCAGGCATATCTCTCCACCCATGCTTGCAATCATACATATGCACAGACGCTTTTTTAAACAACTGATGGTCATCTTTACGCACTGAAGTTAAAGGCAAATGACGTCTACTTATTTATGTTATGGACAGAGATGCTGAAGTTTTTAAGGGTGGAGCATTACAATTATTTCTGATGAATGAAGATGTAATAATACATGCATATGCATACGTTTTGCATAGCACTTGTCATGGTACCCAAACATGTTGAAAAGTCTAAATTAATAATATCAAAATTAGATGCTGTTAGATGAGGGTGAACTCATACATAAAGATCTACCAAGTTGCGTAACCTCAGTCTTTTATTTCTCTTGCCTATAGGCCTCCATAACATTCTGGACATCGCGGCCGAGCATGGCCTTCGTCTCTTTGTGCCCAGCACCATCGGGGCCTTTGGGCCGTCCTCTCCCCGCAATCCGACCCCCGACCTCTGCATCCAGCGGCCACGCACCATCTATGGCGTCTCCAAGGTGCACGCGGAGCTCATGGGAGAGGTGAGGCTCACTGATCAGAAACACTGCTGACCAATTCATGTCAAAAGAAATAAACTGTTGATGACTCTGCTTAGCTTATGGAGTTAGTCAGTTTATATCTCAAAGAACAAAAGCTGCTTCTTTTATATTGCAATGTTATTGCTACGTAAAAAATGCCAATGGATTAGCACATGGGCATGTCGTCTTGTAAAAAGAAACATTGGGCTGATGAGTTAAGAGGCTCAGATGCAACATGCTGATAAAAAGGATAAATGTGCATATACCGTGTTTGGATATGCCAGCCTCCTCAGTTCTCTTATCTACAGTGCCTAATACAGTTTTTATAAGACTTTCAGACCAGTAATAAGGTCTGTAACCCCGATTGTAAATGTGACATACTGTATGTGCCTTTGCAGTACTACCACCACAGGTACGGACTGGATTTCCGCTGCCTACGGTACCCTGGCATCATCTCAGCAGACTCCCAGCCTGGAGGCGGCACGACCGGTGAGGCTCAAACACAGACACACTTTCTTTCTCTCTTTTTTGTTTTGTTGGTCTTTTTGACTTAATTTTTGATAGGACAGTAGGAATGGCAAACAGGAAGCGAATGGGGAGAGAGATGGGGAAGGGTCGGCAAAAGACCCAGGCCGAACTTGAACCCGGGTCGCCGGTGTGGCAGCCCCTGTGCCCTACCGTTGTTTACATGCCCTTCTTAAAAGAATCAAAAGCAGAAATGTATGGGTGAACTTTGTCACACGGAAAACGGCAAAAAGAAATGTTCTTTCAGAGTGATGAAATGTGCAAAAAGACAAGCAAACGGTTGATATAAATCATCTTGCTTTGTCATGCTCCACTGTCACTCTTGGTTGAGATTAACAATGAATATACTATCCAAAGGTGTAGCCATCATTTTTTCCTCTTCAACCACTCACCAACCATTTCAATTTCATGTTCATACTGATGTTTACCCTGTACATATTTATATCTTCTACCGTAGTTCTCAGAAAGCATACTCTTCCCTGTCTATTCACTTACTGTAGATAGGCCTTTGATCTCCTTATCTTGAAATAGACGCCCGGAAGCCAGCTGCCAAGTGGGAACAGATTTGTTTAGAAGGACTTTGTTCACTGTGTCGGTTCAGTAAGCAAACGCATAAATATTCTTGCTCTCCTTATAACTTCCAGACACATTATAATTAGCCACTCCCACCCACCGACGACAATCTCTCCTATGCAATACATCAGTGGTTCTCAAACTTTGTGCGCTCTGCACCACCTGAGAAAACATTGAGCTCTCCAAGTATGACCTTGACAACCAACATTAGAATATCGTAGCAAAGACCATCCCTTTTTGGAAAGCGAAAGCGAAAAGGGAAGGCTGCAAATTAGGGAAGGTAGCTACAAACCTTTTATGAATTCATGCCTGCAAGTTGTGTCATGGCCTTGCCATGTCATGTTTGTAATAATATGCACTGCATTGTCCTGCTAAATAAACTACAAATAAAAAAAATAGGACAGATTCATGTAGAGTATTTCTGCTGTGATGGCTTTCTAACTCTTAGCAGAGTTGAGAGCACGCCCCCCTCAGCAAACACATCTCTGAAAGTGAAAGTAAATGGTACAGTGTGTGGCATCCACAGCTACAACCACATTCAGTACAGGTTTGTTTTAATTTCTCACAGGCATAGTAGTATTTTATGCATTATGTTTTCAAATTCATTCAATTCAATATTACAAAATGTAGCATCAACGATTACATTACATTGCATTTGGCAGACGCCTTTTAACATAAGGGACTTACAATAGAGGGCATAATCATAGCCAACATCACCAGCAGATACAAAGTGCGCAGAAAATATACAGAGCAAGTGCAGATTTTAAGTAGGGTTACATTTTTTTAAGTACATGAGCACAGGGTTAAGTAGAGTATATACACATCATATCATAGAGTCTGGCCCAGGACTGAGCCAGCTCAAGCATTACAGTAGTGTAGTAGATAGTCACGAAAGAGAATAGTCTTAAGTTGGATCTTGAAGGTGGAAGGAGATGTAGTCTAGCCTCTGGGAGATTGTTCCACCCCTGAGAAACAATGACCGACAACAGTCTGGACGGATCGCTTAGTGCGAGCAGGCGACAGGGCCAGACCGTTTGAGTTGGAGGAGCCTAGTTCTCTTCCAGGAACATAAGGCCTTAGTATGTCCTTCAGATAAGCTGGAGCCGTTCCTTAGGTGGCTTTGTAGGCAAGGGTCAAGTCCTTGTGCTTGATCCGGGCAGCAAACGGTAGCCAGTGCAACTCGATGAATAGAGGCGGCGTAACATGGGTCCTTTTGGGTTGAGTAAATGCCAAACGTGCCGCCACATTCTGGACCATCTGCAGTGGGTTTAACGCACAACCAGGTAGACCTGCCTGGAGTTGCAGTATTCAACACGGGACATGACCGTGGCCTGAACCAGTCGTTACGTAGCATATTGGGTCAGGAAGGGTCTGATTTTCTTCATGTTGAACATCTGAAATCTGCAGGCCCGGCGACTGAATTAATGCGGTTGGAGAATGACAGCTGGTCAACAACAATGACGCGAAGGTTTTTGCTGACTTTGTTTGGGGTCACAGTGTCCATTTTGAGGTTGATGTTGTGAAGGATTGACTCTTTAGCTGGGATCACTTGGAGCTCTGTCTTGGACAGTTTCAGCTGTAGGTGGTGTTCCTTCATCCATGTTCACAGGTCGGTGAGGCAGGCCGAGATGCGGGCGGAGACCAAAGACACGTTATTGGCTGCAATCCTTAATCAGCTTTTAATTCAGCATAACAAAAGGCCCTAGTCTCGCATACCACAGTTTGAGTACCACTGCCATACATCTAACATTAATGGTGTCAACAATAATCAATTCAGCAATGCATCGCAATGTGGGCCAGGACAATTCAATAATAAAGTAATAACAAATTTGCCTTGCTTTAAATAACATCGGACTGAATCGATTTGAATTGAATCATTACCTCCCGAATCGTAATCGAATTGCATCGCAAGGGCAGTGCCAATGCACACCACTATCTAACACCACCATCTAGATTCTACAGCATCAAATTTAACAGGCTTCCATGAATAATAACGAAACGACTTGGTAGGGCACTCGTTTACCATGCGGGCGACCCGGGTTCGAATCCGACTCGGGTCCTTTGCTGCCCCTTCCCCGTCTCTCTCTCCCAACTCGTTTCCTGTCATTACTTCACTGTCCTATCAAAATAAAGGCAAAATAATAAATAAAAATGTATTGTGCACTCACACATAAATTTTACTCACATCAAAGTTATTAGACAATGCTTCATTCAAGTGAATAGCCAATACTAAGAGACAAACACTGTTATAAGCATTGCGCTAACATGCTAAAATGACCAATGTATTGCAGACTACGCTGTGCAGATCTTCCACGACGCGGTGAAGACGGGGAAGTTTGAGTGCAACCTGCGTCCCGACACGCGGCTGCCCATGATGTACATCACGGACTGCCTGCGGGCCACCCTGGAGATCATGGAGGCCCCGGCCGAGTCTCTCAGCATGCGCACCTACAACATCAACGCCATGAGCTTCACGCCCGAGGAGCTGGCCCACGAACTGCAGAAGGTCCTGCCTGGCCTGGAGGTCACCTACAACATCGACCCCGTCCGGCAGGCCATAGGTGAGTCAGTCAGCTAGAGACTGTCATCTTCTTCAGCGTAGAACAACGGAATACTCGTACACAAACATGTAATTTGAGCGCTTCTGGGTCTTCACCTTTTTACTTGTTGCTCATCAGTGTAGGGGCTCTTAAGTTTAGTCCAGGAAGAGAAGTACTGAAACACGTAGGCATTCTAGCCAACAAAAAGTATTAAAAAATTGCAACCTTGTGTGCCTCAGAACCTCTCTTCCTGGACTAAACTGAATACTCTTCCATTATTTCATCACCACTTTGATGAAGGCGCACTTTGGAAGAAAAAAAACGCTGAAAACAAGAGACTCTGGTAGTGATTACGTAAAGTAGCAGTGTTGCACAATTCTTCTATACTATGCTGAAAACTATTACAATCTGAAATGCTGCACCTGTTAACAAAGATGTTTGAGGTGTGCAGGCCCTCGAAAAACTTTGTGAGACTGCTGACACATGATTGAGTATGTGAAACGCCACACTCTCAAATATGAATTTTAAAGTGGTTTATGAGGAAAGCACTGCAAAAAACAGTATACACCTACACTGTGCGTAAGCATAAGTAATAAGCATGGTAAGAACTCTTATTGGTCATCTAGGGACAATATTACACTTGATGTACATGCAGTAAAAGCGTGACCGCATGGTAGGTGATATAAAACATCTGTAATGTGAATGTCAAAAAGTTAAACCTACATTAACCTCTTGATGATGATTGATTACATGGTTTGGCAGTAACCTTGAATTCAAATTGATTTATATGCTCTTGTCTTCTGCCATCTTATGGGCCACAATGGAAATAAGCTTTAGGGCCTTTTTTGTCATCCCTGATTAGTTCCTTCTTTTAATGTATGTAACTTATTTTGTTACTGTTCCATGTTTTATATCAAAAAGCAGTCATTATAATCAATCAGGTATTTGAAGCATTCAAATGCCTCATATAATAGCCTAATCTGCTACTTTTAAGTAGACCATTTGGTGCCTCTTAGGCTTATTCCTAGGCCTAAATTTAGTGCTATAATATGATTCATTTTCCTGTTGAATAATAAGGTAATCAAATACAAACAAGAGCAATCCGATCCTAGCCAGTGCTTGATGCATGTGATTATTTGTGTGTGGCGCCACCCACAGGTAGTAATAATAATAATACCTTCGTTTTATATAGCGCCTTTCAAAACACCCAAGGTCGCTTTACATAATATCAGTCTGAATGTGTCACTGTGACACTAGACCAAGTGTGCCGGAACGAGTCTTAAAATGGTGGTGCATTTTTTATTCTTGATTCTTTATTTCTTAACAATGTTACTGCTGCTGCACTCCATTAATTTGTCTGCAGTAAAAGTGGAGAAAGCCTCATTTAGGGAGCTCAAAAGAGGGGATGCCAATGCACCACTGCAGACCCCTTTCTGGTACCTATGCACTAGAGACCAAAGGCCTTTGGTGTCTAGTGTCCATAAGCACGCACCTACGGTCCCAAAACGCTGCAGACGGACATGCAGATATTGAGACAAACGGACAGGGTCTCTGCGATGTAAAAATGTTTGCATGATGTGGTACAGAGTTTAATGTCTTATCATAACTGTGTTCTCTCTCTAGCTGACAGCTGGCCGATGAACTTCGATGACAGTAATGCGCGTAAGGACTGGGGATGGAAGCACGATTATGATCTCCCAGAGCTCATCCAGACCATGCTCAACTTCCTCGGCCACGACTCCAGGATTGCCAAGGCCTATTGAATCCAGAAAGGCCTAATGGTTCTCTGTGTACCGTATGTGGCATTTTAGACTATCAGGGACCTGAAAAACCAAGAGGAATGTACGTACATAGTATTTCAAGTGCACTGTTGGATATTTAAAAAAGTTTTAGTTATGTTATTTCCAAATGGGTATTGTAGGAAATGCGCATCTATATACCGGTATGTCTTGTAAGGGACTTTTTCAGGGTCAAAGGGATTAAAAGGAAATGAAGGAACATTGCCAGAAATGTTTGCATCCCTTTAAAAACACACAGTGGATAGCCATAATGTGTCTTTTGCAACCAAATAGTGTCTGTCAAACCAAATATTGGGCTGCTTCTGCTTACTGAACTTACACATGCCTTGAATCAGCAACAGTCAAAAAAGGTTCGCTAGATAGAGTCTATCTACCAAACAATCTTATCTTGTTGAAGTGTGACAATGATGAAACGATTTTTTTTTTCATTTTGTATTAGAAAATGCACTCCACACAATGCTTGGTCTTATGAAGAAAATTTGTGAGCTATTTATTTGTACCTTTTGCACTCAAGAATGTTATTCTTGTGTTATTTTTTGTGTTTTTGTTAGAAACTATTTAACCTTGTCTAGGCGGTGCTATGCGGAGTCTGTAGCTGTGTATGGCTCTTTTTATTTTAGCGTATTCATGCCTATTGATTTAAGGGTGCTAAAGTATGTTTTGTACTGTATGTTTTGTTCCTAGTCATAAAAGCTGTTCAGTTGGGTTGAATGAAATCAAAGCCCTCCTATTTTCTAAATTAAGGAATTTAATGATGTGGAAAAATGTATTATTCCACTGAATTGTTGGAATGTCTGTTTTGTTTATTTAGTTATCAAGTTAATTTCAGATTGTATGTAGAGGCGAAATGTATATTTTTTCCAGTGTGAATACCTGCACACATGTTTTTACACTTCAATAAATGGTCAACTTGTGTTTACATTGGGCTGTTGTGTCTTGTGTAATTATGGAATGAGGGCCATCTCGGCTCAATTACTGCATTCATGTAATTTCCTGTTTTTCCCACTCTGGAAAATAGTAGAATGAAAGCAAGTGAGATTGTAAACAGATTTCACAAATGCCATCCTTTCCCCCCAACATTTTAATCTTGAATTTGGTAGTTTTAAAAAAGAATTTGGTATGCCGCAAAATGAGAGAAGTAAAAATAGTGGTAGACTATTGGTATTGGTAGAGCACTGGTAGTGGTAGAATTCACATGTCTAATGTGGCGAGGCTTTTAACCCGTTGGTGCAGAGCCTATGATATTAACCTTACTGTCATCAAAATTGTAATGGCTATGTCTTAATCTGTCTTAATCTGCTCTTAATGTCATAGCAATGCTGTTATGATAGTAGTTCAGTATTTTCAGCAAATAGTGAATAGGCCCACTGGCGACCCCATCTGCACAAAGAGGCTACTTGCACTGGAAACACTGGAAAGGTGGTCATGATTGATATTCTTTCATTTTGGATTTTCTAATTCTCTGTGAAGGTCTTAAATTTAACCCATGATGATCAAAAAAGATAAACATTTAAAAAAACCTGCAGATGCCCTAAACTACCATGAGCGTGCAGTAGGCATATTAGATCAGATTACAGTAGACTAGAGGCTTTCATCTGTGATCCCTGCGAAGCAGATGGCACGGGGTAACCCCAAGGCCTGCCCTGGACTTCTTGAGGGGAAGCCTGTATTTACACAACCTGAGCAGCACCAAATGTTTAGTCATTGGCCTGCTCTGGGATCAAGCCAGACATGAGTCACTCACAGCAACATAGCAGGCCAGGCGATGTTCCGTACAGCAATAATGGCTTCATCAAAAGGCAGGTGGCCTATTTTTAAACACCAGGGCTTTGTCCACCTGCAGGGATTCAAGCTGTAAAATGTCTCCAAAAGGTCACTTTGTCTCTGATGCCCCAGTGGCCTTTGAATCGCTGGAAGCAAGAGAACTCTGCTTTACTGCACTGTGATTTTAAGTTTTATATTCTGTCTGTAAACGAATAATAATGACATAAAAAACCATTTCCTCATAAATACTTCTCTTTAGACAAATCCAGTCTTTTTTTCCCCTGAAGGAACCATAACTTTCATCTTTATTCCATAATCATTGTAACATGTACTATAAATGATACTTCTGCAGAAAATATCTTCAGTCTTAGATCATGTGGCATCAACATGTGTTGGGGGGGCTCCTAGGTTGCTACTTCTTTGTTTTTTGTTGGTTTGAAGTAACGCTGGTGTCTGTCGGCCGAGCGATGGTCTTGGCCTGTATTTTCAGTTGCAGTAGTTCCTGGCTGAGAGCAGCTTCTTTCATCATGCGCTCCAGCACCTTCTCCCCCTGGGCTTGCAAGACCTCGCGGATTATTCTCGCCAGCTCCTGTTGTAAAAAGGCACAGTTACATACACGCAGGGCTGGACTGGGGGAGAAATAAAGCATGGGCCCTTTTGGTTTAAAGGAGCCCCTCAAAATTAGCGGTGCAGAACTGCTGAAACTTGTTTTTTTTAACATTCCTGAAAATAGGGGACCACGAGGCTGCAGGGCCCACCGGGACATGCCAGATATGCCCTATGGCCAGTCCAGTCCTGCATACACCGGGAGTTCCTAAACTTTACCAACACAAGGCCCCCGATATACCGCTTCATTTAATTCCAGCCAAGGCCCCCTTTACATGAGTCGTGCCACACTATTTTTTCCTGTGCACCCCTTTTCACAACCATATAGTCTGTGTATGTGTCAGTGCCCCATTGGGATTTAAAAAATTACGATCATATAGTAGGCCTAATGTTCAGAGATGGATAGATTATTACAATGCAGTTTTAACTAATGGTAATATTGTTTGCCTTATTTGTGTAGAAGTATCACTGCAAACAAAGCACTTTGCAATCAGCTCGACACAAAGCATTACAGACTGGGCTGGGTGTTGGGTGTCTGTCCTTCACCTGTTTTCCGAGGCTGCCCTCCAGTGGCATACTATAACAATCTAAATGTATCTATGCATCGATCATATCGTACCGTGGGGAATTCTCAAGTATCGAAAATAATCTAATCCCTGCTTTAAGAAATCGATACCATATCGTATCGTCATGGAGGCTGTGATTTACACCCCTAGTGTCTGTGCTTCACCTGTTTTCCCAGGCTGCCCTCCGGTGGCCTGTTGAAATCCTCCAGGGTGGCCTCGAGCGTCTCCTGCAGCAGCATCTGGCCCGCCTGCTCCCTTAGCTGCCGGATCTCCAGCAGATTCTCCTCCTGCGCCTCGGAGAGCCTCCGCACCCCCTCCCTCTTCTCCCACTCGCTGGCGTTCATGCCCTCGCCTAGCTTCAGGGGCTCCGGGGGAACCTGAAAGGGAAAGTGGAAGCCCATTGGGAAACTCCCATTGTCATTGTGACACAGCACTCCACCGCACACAAATGAACACTGCACACAAACGAAATTGCATTTATGCCTCACCCATGCAAGGGGGCAGCCCTCAATGGCGACCCTGGGGGTCAGTGCAGCGAGACGGTACCATGCTCAGGGTACCTCAGTCATGGAGAAGGATGGGTGAGAGCACTAGTTGATTACTTCTCTAACCAACCTGGCGGGTCGGGAGTCGAACCGGCAACCTTTGGGCTACACGTCTGACGCCCTAATCGCTTACCCATGACTGCCCAACCGCTTACCCATGACTGCCCTACCTCCACTCTCAGCTGGGTAACGGGGGGCTTGGCAGCAGGCGTGGTCAGGTAGGCCTGGTACAGGCGGTGGTGGCTTGTGTAGGCCTCTGCGATGTAGTTGAAAACGGCACTGCGATGGTCTGGTGAAAGGCTGGGTAGACACAGTGACACACGCTCTGCAATGGACTCTATGGCCAGGTCTCTCTCCATACCTACAGTGAGTGGACAGTGACAACAGGTGAAGGTGAAGAGAGGAAGTAGGCTGCCTACATGATGCCATTCACCAAGTCATAACATTGCTGTTCCAACATGACGTCATGCACCAAGTAACGGTATTGCTGTTCCTGCATGATGCCATGCACCAAGTAATAGTATTGCTGTTCCTACAGTACCTGATGCCATGCACCAAGTAATAACGGTAACACTTGTCTTGAAGCCGGTGTCATAAGCATGTCATTACAGTGTCATAATAGTGTCATGGCTCAGTTATGCATGTGTTATAAACATTTGCCATAACATGTTTATGACATGGACATAATGTTTATGACTTATCTATGACTGTCTCATAATGACACTATTATGACACTGTAATGACATGCTTATGACACCAGCGTCAAGTTAAGTGTTACCGTAATAACATTGCTGTTCCTACATGATGCCATGCACCAATTACATTGCTGTTCCTATATGATGTCATGCACCAAGTAACAGTATTGCCAGAGAGAGTAGATAAGAGTCTCTGGTATTGCTGTTCATCATGTCTGTTTAATGTCCCTATTTAGAAACTTGTGTTTAATGGTGCAAATGGCATCCATTCACTGGTGGAGATTGGGGTTGTGAAAGAATGAACTTCCTTGAACAAAAATGACAATGTGGTAGGATTGTATGTGAAACCAATTGCAATGATTTTGCTGCTGGTTATCCTGATGTCTACTAATTGGTATTCGAGGCATCATCGAAACATCAGTCGCCTACTATCACTGGTTCGAGCGCGCGTGCGCACGCATTTACGCCTTACAGGCACTGCGTGAGTGCCAATCCTTTATGATAATAACAAAAGGGAGAGTTACAGAAATGCGACTCAGGGCTACCTTTTAGATCTGGCAGTAGGTCCTTTGACATCTTTGCTACTTCAACCGCGGCTGTCCAAGGGAATCCACGCTTCACCGCAAACATCAAGACATCGTAGACAAACTCCTGATGCAGGTGCTGCCTCTGGCAATCTCCCACAAACTCATTCCACTGGAAATGTTCATTCAGGCGGCGTACACCTTCGTTTTTCTGGCACATATAGAGAGCACTGCACGTTACACATGCTGGTAAGCTGTTACAAAATAAAATGTACAGCCAAGAATGGTTGCGAATGCGGAAAGATGATGCAGGAATCACTAAATGGTGGCTTTCTATTTAATTCCGAAAACATCCGACCATGTTATCATACACAAATCGCCCAACACGTCCATCATCATCTCCGCTAAGGCTCGCTGACGGACACTAGGGTCGTTGCACAAAACAACAAACGGTAAGTGGATACGCATAAATAAATAACCAGCCTGCACATATACTGTCACGACGTCTTAACGCAATTCTCAGTATAGCCAGACGCATAGTTTGCATTCTCTACATCGACCTGTTGCCTCACGAGTTCTGTCATGAGCATTAATTTGGTCAGCTGCGCACATGTGTAGCGCGCGACTAGTTTTCCATGAACACCTTTGTCACGCCAAAAGCGTAGTCGTATACCTCAATTTTGGCAATCCTCTGCACGTCCTTTGCTGTTAGAGAGGCCATGGTGTGTTGTCAGGGGCGTCTTGTTGCCCTGGTAACTGTCCACTTTTTTAGGCAAGTGAGACTTCACGTGCGTATCAAATTTCGAGTCGCGTGCCTTAAATGCCACTGATTTGTGTGGGGGAAAATGTGCACGACAGTTACAACAGGGTAGATGTCAGTTCGGTTAATTCCTCAATTCTTATCAAAGTGAGTTCACTCTTAAGAACCACAAGTTTATCAATAATACATTTGTTGCTCAGATTCTTCATATGATCAATTAGGCAACTTGATTGGTGTTGGGTTTATTTTTTATGGGATGGGTGGGGAAAAAACACCAAACAAAACAAAGAAAAAACAACGCCAGGAAACTATCTGCCATGCTCCCTAGTAACCAAAGAGTTAAATCCTACTGGCACAGATGGTTGAGTAGACATAATCCTCTTTCATATGAGCCCCACTCCCTCTTCATAATTGGACGCGCTTGCTTTTGATAATTAGCCTAATGGAACGGTCGATGTCAAAGTAGCGACAATGTTGCTACGTCGTCTTTTCCTCTGGGATGCGTGGGATTTTTATTGCTGCTAGAAAACGAGAAGATTGTCCTCTAAAGCAGTTTTGGTTCAAGATCTAAGAGGCTCTCTACACAGAGAGCAGTCTCAAACTGTTGATGTCCGCAACTGGATTTATCCTTGAGCTCTGTGTGGATGTGGTCTGTTGGATGTGAAGATTGCTAGAATGGGGAGAATTCATACAAATGTATCGGCTGACATGAGATGGTAAGACAACTGATTTGAACTTTTTATGCAAGGACATGCCTTATTGCACCCAGCGGTGATCTGGAACAAGTAGGGCCTAGGCCTACACTAATATAGCATATAGTAGCCTATATAATTTGGGACGGATAGGCCCTACAACAACTAGCTTGTATGAGTCACAGGAGCTAATAGCATACAATGACTGTATTTATGAGGAGAGAATAAAACATGCCTGAATGTCTGAATGTGTTTAAGTCACTTACATTGCATGTTGTAGCCTATTTGTGTTGTCTCGATCTATCATACAGACAACTTAACCATTTATTTTATATTTAGATGGGATCAGTAGGCCTAATGTTGCATTTTCCAAAGCAATGATGCAACATAAAAAATACATTGTATCACAGGTTTCCACTAAAGAGCACAAGGAGATGCAAGTAGGGACGGTCAATGCACTTCACAAAAGTAAAATAATAAAATAAAAACACAGTAGGCTAGATGAAATAAGAATGGACATAATAGATACATTTTCTAAATAAATACATTAAGCTAAATTTAAGTTTCCACTAACATAATGTAAACATGTGGTAAAGAGGTTCTGAAGAGGTGTGTGTCTCTCTCTGAACCAGGTCAAATAGGCAAGTATCACATTTCTCACTGTAGTGCTTTGTAGTGCCTTAGGCTACTCAATATACACAGCTATTACTCATTGAATAACATATTTTTATTAATTCATAGGCAATAATGAGCCAGGTGTTCTCAAAAGTCAAAATTGAACATTTGCAAATAATAATTGCTAAGTTTTCTGGTATGTGCAATAGCGAAATGAGGGTGAAACAAGTATAGCATTTCAAAACATTTGACTGTAAATCTATTTCTGTAAAGCAATGGAATTAGTATGATGGTTGGTGAAGACAAAAATCTTGAGGTTTTGTGAAAGTGTTACGTATTTTAACAATAGGACCATGATTGTGTATGCATGGCTGGTGCCTTTCTAATGTCTCATAAGAGGAAGGGGTAGGGTCTCTCCGCTTGTAAGATCATAAAAATGTCACTTTTCCTCTCATGGGTCCCACACATATGGCTGTAGGCTGTCAGATGTGAAACGGGGCGTGTATTGTAGAGCATGTTGCTTTCATAGTGAGACAACTGCTGTGTGTGTTCCTAACCGGTGTCACATAAAACCTCCTGAGGTGTGGCTCTTGATATATTGTAAGTTACATGTAACAACAAAACTGCATGTATGTCAACACGTTGCCACCTACCCCTGGATGAGTATAATTGCTTTAGATCAGGTGTCACCAACGTGGTAGCCCTCCAGGAGCTTCTGAGGTGCCCACCAAGGATGTTATTAAACAGTGATGACTACCAGATTTTAGTCACAGTTAATGCTTTTCTTATTATAAATATGAGATTATTTATTCTTTATAACCTATACACAAATTATAATTTAATAATAGTGTGATTTGAGAATGATGCCAAGACATCAGTAGAGGATTTTGAACAAAAGTAACCCTCGGGTAGCCCTCGGGTAGCCCTCAGTAGCCCGCGGGTAGCCCTGGGTAGTCCTCAGACCCAGAAAGGTTGGGGAGCCCTGCTATCGAGGGTAAATAGCTTTGTGTGTGTTGCACACCAGCAGCACTCTAGGGATGGCTGAGTAACTGGCATCGTTAGCTGCAATGCTCAAACCCCAAAAATGTGATTGGAAGCCAGAATAATGAGTTATTCACAGCAGGTGTCTGGAGGACAGCGCTTTCAATAGGGCTCTGTGAGAATAATTACATTAATGTAAGTGTAGTGGAAGTCAGAGGTGTCAAGTAAATCAATGGTGTCAACAAGGCATGAGCACATGATATTACATAGCTGTCAAACCAGCTATTCCAATGAGATATACTGTAGATATGCTGTGTTGTTGCTGAACAAAAACTAAAGAAAAAGAAACCCATCACAAATTGGATCCAACCGGTGCTGATTGTTATACAGGTGGGCCTACACTGTTTGGCTGGTTACTCAGTTAATTTAACTTACCTATGTTGGAAGGAAACTGTGGCAAGTTTTTTTGTTTGTTTCTGAAGCTATGGCTACTTTTATTTCTGACATCTCATAGTAAATCAGTTAGCAATTCTAATAGAAAGTGGCGCTGTGGTGGAGTGCACTAAGCCCCCCCACATTTGGGCTTGTATGCCCACCCCACGGGGACCCCAGTTTGAGTCCAGCCGGGGTCATTTCCCGGCCCTGCCCCATCTCTCTCTCCCAATTATTTCCTGATAACTATCATACTGTCCTGTAATAGTAAAGGCCAAAAAGCCCCCCAAAAATACTTTTTTTTTTTTTTTAAAAAGAAAAGAAAATGTGGAAAAAATCCTCATGATCTCTGTCGGTATGTCTCAATAGCTTTTTAGTTGAACACCAGTTATATGGTCACTTTCTGCTCTTCAAATCAATTCTGACTTTTCAGTTCATGAATATTAACATTTTTCTTAAAGATCCTTTTACAATAATAAAATCATTAACTTACCGAGAGCATTTAGCCTAAAGTTAATAGTACCAAGATTCAGGAACACAGACAAAGCTGGCTAGGCAAAGCTGGATTTGTAAACGTTTTGAACTTGGCAAGAATGCCCAAAAGGTTACATTATCTAACACAGTTCTGGGAACATGGTGTGTTCCTGATTGGTTAGAGGAGGATTGTGCCAAATATCGGCACCATGTCTCTTCTACAGGAAAAAAGCCCAAAACAAAACAAAAAAATATTTTTTCCCACTAAATTTCAGAATTATAATCCCACAACTAATGTTCAACCAGCGGAGATTAATAAACCTTGAAAAGTGTATCTACAAAAAGTATGTTAAATGAAGTATTCATTTTGATTTGACAATGAGCTAAATATTCCATGTCATTGGCCTTAGCTTTAATATTAATTCCAACATATCCTTTCACATATATATATATAAAACTTGATAGTTTCATAACTCCTATCAATGAGTAAACACCGCACCAGTTGATCTCCTTGTGCGAATGGCCTTTCCCCTTGTTGTGATAAAGTGTGGAATAGTGCATAGTTAGAGTGCGTAGGAGACGTGCTCGCTCAGTATAGCAGCACAGATTAGACTAAGCCAGGCTCCTGGCATCGCTAGACTGATTTAATGGCTCGTTAGCCACCTCCTGTTCACACCATGTTTACAGTCGCTGTGATATCATTTGCACGGTCACGGCCGCCCTGAATGTGGGTTGTACCTAATATAAATGGACTGCATTTAAATAGTGCCTTTCCACTCCTTCGAGCACTCAAAGCGCTTTACATTGTATGCCTCACATTCACCCATTCACACTCACATTCACACACCGGTGGCCGTGGCTGCCACACAGGGTACCACCCTGCCACCAGGAGCAACTTGGGGTTAAGTATCTTGCTCAAGGACACAACGATGGAGTCAGGCCGAGTGGGGCTTGAACCTGCAACCTTTGGGTTGCCGAACAGCTCGTCTACCACCTGAGCTACCACCGCCCCACAATATCACAAGTGACATTTGCTTTTCCACCTTGTCATGTAAGGGGATTTGAATGCCAATTTAAATGCCAATTTCGTTATTTTGTAGTATTGGTGTTATTGGGTGTTGCTATTGTCTTGTGGGTAGGTAGCTGTGCCGCTGTGGACAGCTCATCTCTACAAGTGTTACAGATTAACCTTAATGTCTTTAATCGCTGTGTCTTCCCAGTGTGCAGTATTGTGTGTGTGTGTGTGTGTGTGTGTGTGTGTGTGTGTGTGTGTGTTTGTGTGTGCGTGCAACGTGTGTGTGTGTGTGTGTGTGTGTGTGTGTGTGTGTGTGTGTGTGTGTGTGTGTGCACACGCTTGTGTGTGTGCGTGTGCGTGTGTGTGTGTGTGTGTGTGTGTGTGTGTGCACACGCTTGTGTGTGTGTGTGTGCGTGTGTGTGTGTGTGTGTGTGTGTGTGTGTGTGTGTGTGTGTGTGTGTGTGTGTGTGTGTGTGTGTGTGTGTGAGTGAGAGAGAGAGATTATATGTGTCTGTGTGAGTGTCTGTGTCTGTCTGTGTGTGACTTGCAGGTATAGGCTAGTAAATCACATTTAGCCATTTTCCCACTAATCCAACATTTCCCATGAGAACCAAAACACCTAGTCACTGAGATGCACTGTCTTGTGTCATCCTTCATGATAGAATTGTTGAAGGACATAATAATAAATATGTTTAAAATTATGTACACCTATATTTAATGTAGCGGGTGAAACCTTGTTTATTTACAAAGTACTCATGTGAGTATGCACTGCCACAGCAATTCCGATCCAAAGGCCTTGGTACCATGAATTACTCAGTATTTTCTGTAACTCTGTCATTGTGCAGCCATTACAAAGCCCTTAATCGCGTACATCCCACGCATTATCTATTGTGTGCCTTACGTGATTGGTCCCTTGTGGATTGTAGTGTGTTTTAAGTGCACTGTACCACCATAGGCATTCTCCTACGCAGATGCAGCCAACCATTTTGTTCCATTAATTGAACGATACACATCACTAAAATATATGACACAATGCTCCCTACATTCATTGGTATGCAATGAACATATTTGTTATACGGTGTGTGAGAATCAGGGAAGCTGACAGGGTAGGTACACAGGGGTCAGTTGTCACGGGCCCATGGAAAGAGGGGGGGCAGAATTGGGACCCCATTACAATGTATGTATTGAGAGGGGGGCCCTTTCAGATGTTTTTGTCCCAGGCCCGGTTAAAACTGTCAGCGGCCCTGGTGAGAATAATATGCAGATCAGGATGCTTGAGATGTTTGATGGAGGGGCATGGTTCTACTTCTCCCTACCCACTTCATTCCACAGCAGTTTATGCAAGCCACGTGGGCTGTCTTCTTTACTTTAACAGCAGAATAAATGAGAAAAAAGCAGCATCTTGTCTTTCACAGTAATACTCAATGCTGAAAGTCCTTCACACGCAGCTTTGTTATCAAACACACGCACACACACACACACGCACAGATACACACAAGCCTTCAATCAAAAGACATTTTTTTAACATGGCAACACATTAGACAATAAAGCTTTTTGAATCTTGAATCTTTGAATCTTGAAACAGCCACATCATTCACGTGGGCGTCTGATCAGAACGCTGTGCCGTGTGCCGTGCTCGACGACTCGACTGGCACCTGGCACCTGTCTTGTGACTGTCTTTGCCTTTACGCAACTCAGGAGGCAGTCAGCAGTCATATGTCTAAGGCCCTCTTACATTCAGTGAAATCTCAAGGTGATTAAGGAGGCTTTGGGTTCTATCCTTAGCTTGCAAAGGCCCTGATTAGTGGCTAGACCTCTTGTGGGAGGGCTTCTGAAGTGAACGCATCAGCAGCGTTACAGTACGGCAACGTACAGCACAGCTGACTGGTGGTCAGGATCACTCACCATAGAGCAAACTGCTCTCTCTCTCTCCTGGTCAGGGAGCAAAAAGGTTGTGCTGTGCATCAGTTTGGATTATGGAGTCCACAACTGTGAGTAAACGTGCTGTATGATTAAGTGCTATATGGTTAATCGATACAAAGGAATTGTATTGAATAATGTGTTCTGCTGATACACAAGGTGTACAGTGTGTCTTTCTGACTCAATTTGCCGTGTCGTTTGCCGTGTCGTGAGTGTGGTGGCTCGTGGTAGGTGGAGGATTGAGAGACTTACGGCAAATTAAAATCAGGTCTTTCATTAATGCCTCCACAGACTTAGTTTTATCCCATATCTCCTCGATACAGGCCATTTACAATCTTTATAATATTAGTTTCTATAATGTCACAACCTGGCCCAAGGGCCATGACACAGAAAGGGGACAGACAAGAGGGTAACCGTTTACATATGCTTTTATTTTCTAATTCATCATGATTTATTGCAGTACCTTAGTTGGGTTTACAAGGAAATGTCAGGTGAAATCAACAGATGCTGAGACAGTTGTCTGATACAGTCAGTATTCCTTCATCAAAATTAAAAGTTCCCCAAGAACTATCTGTTTACCACTGTGAGGGAACATCTGAAAGCTGTATGAGGAACCAAAAAGTTCTCTGACCTGTGACCTATAGGTGAAAAACTAGTTATTGGAAGAAAATTGTAGAATTTGAAAATTGAAGAACCCAAGAACCCAAAGCAAAATTGAGGTTCTTTCCAGAATTGTTATGGTTTTCGGAGAACCACTAGGGTTCCCCAGAGAACTCATAGGCCTCCCTACAGTCAACTGAAGGTTCTTTGATGAAACAATTGTTACAATATACTGTCTCAGACACTGGTAGAGAGTTAAATTTTGGCAGGTAACTTTAAACTGTTGGGAATGTTTAATAGATTGAAGGAGGTTTGAAGTGGGATCTTTGTCGTTCATGATTGAGCATGCTATGTTTGAGGGTGCCCGATGGTATTGGTTGGATACACAATCATGCTTACTGAAAATTTTGTATTATGTTCTTCATGTGTTATTGGTTGTGGAATTAAACACGACTTTATCCTTTAACAATTCCCAGATAGAATTACTTTCGTTGTACAAGCTGGTGCTAATTGTGTACACGACTAATATAGACCTCAGGTCGCAGTTCAAACCGTGTCGTGGTGGTTCTTGGGCTTCCAGATTGGCTGAGACAGAATGACCTGGACTGAACCTGGGTCGTTGCCACATGCAAGTGTCTTTCACTGTGCTAAGACATAGCTCCTGTTATACGTTTATTTTTTTTATCAGAATGCTAATAAGAGTGTTGTAATGTATTACTAAAAAATCTATACTCTGTACATTACTGTGTAACGTTGTAGTAGTGTAGTGGGAGTGAAGCTTTTCTGACTAATAGTTGGGAGTTCTATTGGAGCAGTACGCATTGTGAGGCTCCTGTTGGTGTACAATGAAAAAATGCTTGTTAAAATGTTGTTGGCTTTTATATTATGCTGTTTCATCCTAACCGCAGACATGAGTGGACTATTTAACGTTTTAAAAGTGTTGAAGCTCTTTGTGACTTATATAGCTTGAGAATCGTTTCACAAATTTATGTAGAAATGCTTGTGTACTTTTCTTTTTTTTAAAGTTTTTTTTGTGGCTGTTTGGCCTTTATTATGACAGGACAGTATGAGAGGAGACAGGAAACAATTGTGAGAGAGAGATGGGGTAGGGCTGGGAAATGACCCCGGCCGGACTCGAACCGGGGTCCCCGAGGGCATGTACTGTAAGCCCAAATGTGGGGGGCTTAGTGCGCTGCACCACAGCGACCCACTTGTGTACTTTTCATCTAGGTCTTTGTTTTGCAATGTCATATCTAGACGTGCCAGGGCCAGATTGAAGCATTAACCTGTAATCTTCTGCCAACTGCCATGCCCATGGCACAGAGAGATGTCCGGCTGCCACAAACCCTCTTAGGAGGAGGAAACTGGCAGAAAGATGCCAGTCTACTGAGGTGCCCGAGGGTGCTGTCAGGAGAAGGAAACTTAAATCACATCTCAATCTGTCGCATCTAAAGACACACCACACACTATGAGAATTAAAGGAAATACTAAAGTAGTTCAATGTAGTTATGTACATTTTAAGCAAAATACCAATTTCACTAGCATCAATATTACACTGTAAATCCAGATTTTATTTTCAGATTTGAATTAACCGTGGGCCCAGGACCATTACAGTGTTAGACTTGTCCTAGACTTTTTAGTAGTTGGACTTTACCACAGGTTTTGCCAAACATACGCGGCCAACTCAGTCTTAATTTACTTTATTTTTTCAAAAAGATTGTAGTGTTGGTCAGGACAGTATGAGAGGTGGACAGGAAGCGAATGGGGAGAGAGACAGGGAGGGGTCAGCAAATGACCAGGCTGGGAATCGAACCCAAGTCAGTCGCATAGAAAATGAGTGCCCCACCATTAGGCCATGGCAGGGCCTAATCACATACTAGTTTATCTGCATAGGTACTACACCATCTGTGTGTCATTCAAATGTTATTGTCTTTCTTTATTTGCATTGACAGACTGACAAGTGACCCAGTCACTCATGTCACTCATTCTTGACTCAGACTAAAATCTTGTTGGACGCCGTTTGGTCTTGGTCTTGACTTGGTCTCGACAACTAGTTATGATTTGGCCGGACTTTTTTTTTTTAAAGATTTTTTTGGGTCTTTTACGACTTTATTGATGACAGGGCAGTTTGAGAGGTGGACAGGAAGCGAATGGGGAGAGAGATTGGGGGGGATCGGCAAAGGACCCGGGCCGGGAATTGAACCCGGGTCGGCCGCATGGCATGGCAGACGAGTACCCCACCGGTTGGCGACGGCAGGGCCTGTCCTAGACTTTTCAAAAGTGGTATTGACCAACTTCCTGCTTTGACCGCAATACAACATTGAACTCATTCAAAAAGGCATACAGGTGCAATATGTTATATTTTTAGAAGTTTATTTCCAGAATTCGTGCTGCCCATTTACAAATGTTATGTGTTTTCATGAATACTTACCACCACCATCAAATTTGAAGTATTCATTATTACAGGGAAAATTGCACATTTCATGCATGAAAAGTATGGATCCTCTCCATGTCTGCCATTTGAATTTCCAGAAAAAGTCATTTTAAGCAGCAAAACTTACTGTACTACTGGCCATTCTAGTAAATTTTAGTCAATTAGTCAATATTCATGAACAGATTAAACTTGGCAATAGGCAGCATTGTTTCAATGAGCAGCATACTTGCAATACCTTCTCTGGTCTGGCCACAATCCTACATACTGCACTTTTTAAGACATGGCCCCCACTACTTGTTCCCAGGATGGTAATGATCAAGTCAAAGTAGCAGTAATGTAGTTAAGTAGTGTCACAGAAGTTTAGTACGACAGTGAAGTTTTCCAATGAAAGTAAAGTGTTCCACTGGCAGAATGATGTGCATTATATTACAAGGCTGTTGTGTAAGATCTCAAACGGCCAGCATGACAACAAACACCTCCTAACTTCACTAGACCCCCTGAAAAAGTTGCTTTCTCAAAAATGTCTCTGAAACTGTGTAACCCCCTTTAATCATGAATGTTCTGTGGAAAACTGGATTTACTTTCCCTTCTCCAAACATGGCTCAGTAATATGTTGTGATAGGCTGTATGAGTTGGTTATGTCATATGAAAAAGTTAGACGTTTAGAATCCTTTATGCCCCTGATTGGTACTTTGTGTTGTGTTTATTATATGTAGTATGCACTAGTTCTTAAATAATGAACACCTAAACTGAAGCTTTCATTTAATGAAATGAAGTGCCATTTATATGCTCTCTCTCTCTCTCTCTGTCTCTGTCTCTCTCTCTCTCTCTCTCTCTCTCTCTCTCTCTCTCTCTCTCTCTCTCTTTTGTCTAATGGTGCCTTATGCCTTATTCCTTTTACCAGTGTGAGGTGAGTGGGCAGAATGCACAGTGGACCCTCTGGTTCCTCCGAGCTGAGCGCCCCGTCTAAGAATGATCCACGTCCAGAAGAGCCGGCCTCTGCCCTGCTGCAACCTCGCTTCCCCGCCTTCGTGACCACCGCGCCGGCCAAGAAGATCACCTTCTTCAAGAGCGGCGACGCCAAGTTCGGCGGCGTTCGGATGGCCATCCACCACCGCAGCTTCAAGTGCTTCGACGCCCTGCTGGACGACCTGTCGCAGAAAGTGCCCTTGCCCTTCGGGGTGCGCACCATCACCACCCCCCGCGGGACGCACAGCATCAAGCGACTCGAGCAGCTGCAGGACGGCGGCTGTTACCTGTGCTCCGACCGACGCCACACCAAACCCATCAACATGGAAGTGGCCGGCAAGCGGCCAACCATGTGGCACCACCACAGCCGCCCGCACAGCGGCCGCCGCAAGCCCACCAGGCCCGACGAGGCCCCGCCATCCGAGCACGCCGGCGGCGGCAGCCCGCACTTCCTGCGGCACCCCAAACGCATCGTGCTGGTGAAGAACGCAGACCCGTCGGTCAGGCGCTCCATCATCCTGAGCCGCAGGACGGGGCGCAGCCTCCGCGTCTTCTTGGAGGAGGCGTCGGAGCTCATGCAGTGCCACATCAAGAAACTCTACACCATCGAGGGCCGCAAGGTGAGACAGGGTTGCAAGGACCCATTGAGCAAAACCTGCAGTGTAGAATAATTATTACCTCCTCCAAGGAGGTTTTTGGTCGCATTGGTTTGTCTGTCAATCTGTTTGTTTGTTTGTCTGTCTGTATGTCAGCAGGATAACTCAAAAAGTTATGAACGGATTTGGATGAAACTTTATAGTTGTTGGAAATGACAAAAGGAAGTAGTGATTTAATCCGGAACCAAGATTCTTCACCATTGCGGGATAGGGCGAATTTTACTAACTTCACAAAAAGAAAGCAGAAAGAATTGAACAAAAATAGGGTGTAACATAGTCAAATGGTCTATCAAACAGCTTCCTTGGCGGAGGTCGGTACTCTCTGAGAGCATTTCTAGTCCAATGCCCTGAAGAAGGCACTCATGCCGCTACGCGTGGGCCTTGTTTTTAATATGTCCATGTAGGACCTGTCATATTAATAAAGACATTTTAATTTGGAGTGCCTTAGTCAGAGAATTTATTCTCATTTTTCGATCCTGGAAGCATTTCTAGTTTGTTATAATAAAATTATTGTAAAATATTTGTTGACTTGTCTTGTTCTCAAGACATCTTGTTGTTAATCTGAGTCAATTTATAATGGTACACAGTAAAAAATAGCAGCGTTATTGTAACTCCTACAGTTGACTGTCCACGGTGTTGTAAATACCTTATCTTCAGTTATATAAATTTACTCTGGAATATTACACCCCATTTTTATTGTGTATCCTTCTCATGTTAGTGGAAATACATAATAAGTATTTAAAATTAATTTGAAGGATCGCGCTGAGTGTCTCACAACTGTCACGTTTTCCAAATGGAAGTTGTACAGTAACTACTTTGTTGTGACTCAGCACAGCAACTAGTTCTGCAACTAGTCAACAAAGAGTTCTTGGCATCTCATGGTCTCCTCTTCATGGTGTGTGTGTGTGTGTGTGTGTGTGTGTGTGTGTGTGTGTGTGTGTGTGTGTGTGTGTGTGTGTGTGTGTGTGTGTGTGTGTGTGTGTGCAGAGCCGCTGATAGCTTTTGCAGGGCCCAGGACGAAGTCATCTGAAAGGGCGCCCTTTACAATACACAGAATGTAAAGAAAACTCAATTTTGGGCCGCCTGTCCCCCTGGGCCCAGGACAACTGACCCCTTTGTTCCCCCCTGTTGGCATCCCTGTGTGTGTGTGTGTGTGTGTGTGTGTGTGTGTGTGTGTGTGTGTGTGTGTGTGTGTGTGTGTGTGTGTGTGTGTGTGTGTGTGTGTGTGTGTGTGGTTAATGCCACCTGATCAGGAGCCATGTTTTCACAAAGAGACAAAGATCAGTGTTGTAGGGTACAGATAGAATTACCGGCAGTGTTCCCTTCTGTGTACTTAACAGAGGAAATTACCCTAATGATCTACTCTTCTCATGGTTTGTGTGCTCATTCAGACGAGCCCGCCAGACAGTGGTCATTAGATAGATTATTAGAATTAAGATAAAATGTTATGGAAATAGTGTTAAATCTAGGGGGCAGCTAGCCTGGCAAGCCAGACTAAATGTGAGATTAAATGTGAATATTTAGTCTGGCCCCGATCAATGAGACTAACTGTGTCTGTGCCTATTGGCCAACGCTTTGTCGTCATTCCCTCAAAACCCTGTCCGCTTTGCATCCAAAGGTTCAAAACAAATCTCCTGCATTGTGATTGGTCAGCCAGTGTCAGGGCCTGGGGCATTGTCCGAGGCTAGACCCACTCGCAGACAAAAATAATTTTGGCCGCTGGTGGGTGGGGCTAGTTTACTAGTCTAGGGGGCAGCAGCAGATGGTGACGAGGAAGTCACTGAAGTCAATGATTAAACTTTATTTCCAGATACATTAAGTTATATGGATCACTGCTTCCAAACACTGTATATTACAATGAATAAGAGAAAAGCACACGTTATAACCACAGCGTTCATCGAATGGGCATAAATTGGGCCTGATTTGGTGTACAGTATTCATCAAACATTATGTCATATTGCTATATTCCCAGAGCTGATTTAAATACAGGTACTGTATATCTGTTAAACATGGGGCTCATCTGAAACACTACTTGTTTGGCAAATGTCTCTCAGTCAGTTTGAGAGATGTGTTTTTATTGTCCTTTATTGTTTTCTATGTGTCTTAATTTATGTGTATTTTGGTGGTGTAACTGTTTCCAAATGGATTTTAAACCTACATAAACATTTGGCCAAAAATTGAGCATTACACCAGATAAATAGTGTTTGACAATGTGTGCAAATATATGATTTGTGAGAGGCCCATTGATTTTTTTCCCTGCCTGGTGTATAAATCACTTAAACCAATCCCATCAACATTCATGCAGAGTCCAAAGGACATTATTTTAGCTGTCTTTCCTTAGTATTCAGCAGTGGCGTCCCCAGACCTATTTTACAGGAGCACATGCCTGGGTACTGATTTGCTGTGCCCCAGTATGAGTGTCACAAAAAAACAACAACCTTGCCACCTTTCCACCTTGGAATATACAGAGCATACAGGGTAATTTACCTAATGCGCACAAAAAAGCGCACATACATTACTTGCAATAATATAATCAATTTACAAGCTTTTCAAAATACATAACTGCAAAAAAAATGTTTGCTCGCGTGCTTTGCGCACTCACATTATCTCTCAGTGTCCTACTGTGCCCCTGTATAGCATTAGGTCAGCTGACACCCCTGGTCTTCAGCTCCATATGCAGGAGAAATACAATCCTGTGTGAGCAAACTGACAAATGGTCTCATATTGACATTTTTCACTGGTCCAATAGCTGTTGTGATCTTCTTTTACGGTAATGCTTTGATTTTGACAGAAATACTATGACAAAATATTGTGATGGATTTTTCATGGCTTTGTCGAAATCAATTAATCAATGTTCACTGCAGTTGAAGAAATTGATAAAGATGACAACAAATACACAGTATTGCAAAATGTATGACATATGTCACCCTTCACCACCTTGATATATGGATAATCATTACAAATTATTGGATGGGCCAGACTTACAGTAGACCTATTCTTGCACAGGAGTATGAGAGAGTCAATTTATCTCTCTGCCGCTCGCTGCTGTACATCTCTCTCAATCTATCTCAATGCATGTTTGTGTGTGTGTGTGTGTGTGTGTGTGTGTGTGTGTGTGCGTGTGTGTGTGTGTGTGTGTATGCGTGCGTGTGTGCGTGCGTGCGTGCGTGCGTGGCTGCGTGTGGGTGTGGGTGTGTGTGTATGTGTCTGTGTGTGTGGTTATTCCAATGCAGATTGACAGCATCCAGAGCCTGGTGCACAGCCCTAATGTGCTGGTGTGTGTGGGTCGGGAGCCATTCCGGCCACTCATGGTGGACTGTCACAAGAACTCACAAGAGGAGAAGCTTCCGGGCATGGGCAGCCGATCCCGCTCCAGCCTCTGCAGTGACGGACATGAGAGCAAGAAAAATGGTAATGCAGCATAGACGCATGCTCTGATGCAATGCTCTGTTAGAAATAATATGGTCAAGTCAAAGGAAATGCAGCTTTCTAATCCACAGTTTCTATACCACAGAAGCACTTCTCCTTGATATTTTGATAGATTTTCAGACATTTCATTGCTGTATTTCAATTATTTGCAGTGATATAGTAATAAAATGTTCAGAGAGTACACATTTAGCAAGAAAAATGGTAATGCAGCATACAGTGGCAGAACAATTGCACACAGGGCCCCATGGCAAAGTACTGACAGGGCCCCCCCATACAGCCTGCCAAGGTCATAACAGGGTCCCCATTACCAATACAGATGGGCCCTGGGCCCAGTGGCAAATGGCCTACATGCCCTGCCTATAGCTCCGCCCATGGCATCATAGACGCATGCTCTGATGCAATGCTCTGTTAGAAAGAATATGATCACGTCATACTGTAGGAAATGCAGCATAAAACTGCAGAACTTTCTAAACAGCAGTTTCTAACCCACAGAAGGACTTCACCTTGATGATTATTTGCAGTGATATAGTAATAAACTGTTCAGAGAGTACACATTTACTCTAGCAAGAGTTATAGGAATATTGTAGATTTTTCAAGAATTTCCTTATGATGTATTTGTTTCTATCTACTGTGCGTATACAGTATATTCATATTTGTTTAATAACACATTTCTTTGTTTTTCTATCTTCTACTTGCAGTTAATTTTGGCCTCGAGACAAAGAAGAGCATCATTCACCCAAGGTGCGACTCAAGCAACAGGTCGACCAGATTCTCCCTGTCGTCAGAAAAATCAAACGGAGTATGCACGCCTGGTCAATCTGGCTATGTTGCCACCTGCACCCATGGAAAGGAACCATTCATAAACGATGACATCGAGAAGCGTGTTCTCGTAAACAAAGACGGCAGCCTCTCGGTAGAAATGAAAGTCCGCTTCCGCCTCACCAACGACGAGACTCTCCAGTGGTCTACAGAGATCAAGAAATCGCCGCTGGCCTCAAATGACACCCTCAACGAGAAGGAAGCCAATACTCACTATTTGCAGCAAGCTAAAGAGTCCTCGGAGCACGAGTCCAGCGGAGAGGTTGAAGAGGTGTATACCACAAAGCTGAAAAAGAGACACATACAGGTAGATGAGTCTCGCTGTGAGAACTGCTGCAATCACTGCCAGGAGTACGACATCTGGAAAAACCCCATACACAGGGAACACCACAGGAAAGCCAGGCACGTGAAGTCCTCGAGCTCCAGTGCGTCGTCCCATAAAGTGGTCCACAAGGAGGCCTCTGTGGACAGCGTCCAGTCGCGGACAATCTCCCGCTCCAGCGAAGAGTACACAGAGCACGTGGTGGAGAAGTTCCATCAGCAGACGATGGATGGAGGAGACACCGTGGTGGAGTACTGCACCATAAGCCGATGCTGCAGCCGCAGCGAGGTCTGCTCCACAGCGACAACGTCAAAGAAGAAGGCAGAGGGAGGTGAGAATAGACCTGATACCACAGAGCGGAGGCAACTGTGCTGTGTTGAGGTTACCAAAGCATCAGACACAGATGATCGCCCTGTTTCTGAGACTAGCACCTCCTCAAAAGTGCTCGAGTCTCTCAGGGAGGATCAAGACGACGACTTTGATGACTTTGCCCCCAGTGCGTCCAGGAACTCTCGGCATTCTCCAGGTGAATGTCAAAACGAAGACTGTGGCAGGGGGAAAAATTACAGCCAACCACCTGATGAGCGTCTTCTGTCTCCAAAACGGAGGGGACCCTCTGCTTGCTCTGTGAGGTCGTTAAAGCGCCTTCTCCAAAATGAATCTCCCACATCAGAGAATCAAGAGCAAAACCCCATTCCTAATGAAAGGCCTGCGAGCACTGAGTCCAGAAACTCCGTAAAATCCCCTTTTAGGCGCTGTGAAGCAGTGTCAACACACTCGGCAGCCTCAGACAAACAGGTGAATGCATTACTAGACATGCCAATGAATGGTGAGGAGGGTGAAAGACCCCATAGCACTATGTCAAAGTCCAGTAGAACATCAAAAAAATCACTCAGGCATCAGAAGGACCGATCGCCCAGTCCCTCAACTGCAACAATGAATGGTCCAGCAGTAATGGATGAGGAAAAAGAAGACAGACCATTAAGTGCCATGTCAGGATCTGAAGCATTCAGCGTTTGTCCTCACTGTGGTGCATGTAACGAGGACAGAGAGAGTGCCTCCAGACAGTCAGGAGAGCCATCAGACATAGAAGAAGAAAACGAGGCTGATGAAGAGACTGTAACGAAGGCGCACAGTGTTGTGTCGGGAGGTTCAGTCAAGTCTGCTGTATCAAAGAAATCTGTAAGATCGACCAAATCCCCAAAGTGTGATCATTGCGCGTCATCCAGAGGTGCGACACCTGTATCAGACACATCTGGGATAGAAGCTAATAGTGGGGTGGAGGAAACAGTCCATAATGAGCGAGTTGAAAGTGCTTTATCTAACCAATCAAATGCCTCTGCAAGGTCCAAGAAGTCCAACCAATCAGTTTGCTCAAACTGTCGAAGGTTGTCAGCAACTGATTCAACTGTTCAGGAACAGGAATCTGGACCTGTGGACAATGGTTCTGCAGAAGAAGAGAGAGTGGGTAGCTCCTTGTCAAATAAATCTAGAGTGTCTCGCAGATCAGGCTGCAATGCATCAAGTCCAGTTCCCATTACCAATGATTCAGAGGAAATGGATGGGCCAGAGCCATCCAAGGAAGATCCTGGCATTGATGAAGTGGTCGATGACAAAACAGTGGACATCAGAGCTGCCAGTGCATTATCAAACAAATCAGGAGTGTCAGTGAAATCCAAGAAATCTAATTGTTCAACTTCGAAGAGGCCAAATAGTGCAGCATCAGCTGCCTCAAGATCAGGGAGGCCTCACTGCAAAACATCAGAAAGGGACAAGGAAGACAAGGTAGAGGAAACGGCAGGTTGCACAGTAGAAGAGGCTGAAGAACCAGTAGAGGATAAGCGAGCTGCAAGCGCAATGTCTAATGCCTCAGTCAGATCAAGAGCATCCCATAGGTCAGCTTGTTCAACTGCATCAAGAGCAAAGTCACCAAAGTCAAACGCAACAAAGACCAACCAAATAAATGGAGAAGTGGAAGTGGAAAACAATATTACCTGTGCTGAGGCTGTTGAGGAAGAGAGAGCGGCGAGCGCCATGTCCAATAAAACAGATACGTCTGCAAAATCCAAGGCCCCCCATAAATTAGTCCTTCTTCCTTCAGAGATCGCCAAATGGAAAGATGAAGAAGAAAATGAGATGGAAGAGAGACCGTCCAGTGCTCTAAGTGGGAAATCAGATGTGTCTAGAAAATCCAAAGCCAGTTCCTGCCATAATGAGATAAGTTCTGCCCCGGAAAATAGACCATCCAGTGCCATGTCCAGGAAATCAGCAAAATCTGTTGTGTCAAACAAAACAGACGTTTCAGTTAAGTCCAGGGTATCTTGCAAATCTACGTCAGAGAAAGCACCAACAGCTCTGGTTAAAAGTCCTGCACTTATTAACAGGGTTAAAGAGGATGAGATTGAAAAGAGACCTTTAAGCTCTTTGTCAGGCAGAACAGAGGTATCAAGATCCTCCAGGAAATCTAAGCCCAAAGAGCCTAATCGATCCCCTAGCCCTGCAGTAAAGAAGACTGGTGGACAAGAATTAGACGTTGCTTCGGAAGAGCGACCGGTTAGCGCCATGTCCAAGAAATCGACCAAATCAACTAAAATTCAGTACAAGAAAGAAAAAGACTCTGACACCGATAGTGCAAATGAAGCAGAGAGTTCCGGACTACCAACCTCTGAGATAAAATCATCTAAAGGTGCTTTAGACACAGATGCCGCACAGGCAGAGTGCACTGATACCTCTGCAGGTCAGGAGGTCAAACAGGCTGCAGAGGAGGTCAACGAGAGGCCAAAGAGTGCCTTAAGTGTGGCTTCCCAGTCATCCAAAAAGTCACGCCCAGCTCCTTCTCCCAAACCAAGATCTAACCTGAGCAAGATCAGTAAAGCTGACGAGGAGCCAAGGGCACCAAGTGCAATGTCTGGCCGTTCAAAAGTATCCTCAAGGTCAAAGAAGTGTCAGTGCGACCACACACCTCCAAAAAAGCCAGAGTCACCCGAATCAAAGACGGAATCGCCAGCAGAGAACCCACAGCCTGACAATACTGACAGTGTGTCGTCACCTGATGCAACTGATACAACCATGCCTGATCCTGCTGAAGCTGATGGGTCAGCCACAGTTGTGACCCTTGACACAGAGGCAAGCTCAAAACAAGACAAAGCAGAGAGTGTAAGATCGGCCAGGTCAAGCAGATCAAGCAGAAAGACCATGGTAGAGGTAGTGATAAAAGAAAAGGATAAGAGTCCCTCTGCCTCCTCTGCATCGTCTGCTGTAGACAACCGCAGTAAATCACCAACACCCAAAGCAGAGGACGCTTCGAAAGAACCAAGGCCAAAGTCAAGCGCTTCAGTGCGAACTGAGAAATCAATAAAGTCGCCCACCACCCATATCCCCAAATCAAAAAGTACACCCAAGCTCTCACACTATCTAAATATAATAGTCACAGAGACTGACACAGATGCGAAGAGCGAAAAAGGCAGTGTCAGGTCTGTTAGGTCTGTCAGGTCATCCAGAAAAGCAAAATCTGTCAAATTTGACAAAGATCCACCCAAAGAAACAATGCAGGGTGAAGAATCAACAGCAAATGCAGTGTCACAGAAATGCTCAAGCCCACCCCAAGAACAATCGAATAAATGTACACCACCTACAATACGCCTTGCTTCCACATCTAGCGATAGTGTCTTATCCAATGCACGCTCAGCTGCAGATCTCCTACGAGGGCCGTCTGAAAACACAAGGCCGGAAAGCAGGAATTCACACAGAAGCCTAGCTAAAGGACAGAAAGAAAATGACAGGCTTGAAACAAAAAGCAACAGGAGCAGCCGAAGTGCACACAAAAAGATTAACTTGTTGGAGATGGACGGGCAGTCCTCTTTAGAGCTGGTACAGTCTTGCCTACCAAATGCATCCCCCACTGATGTTGTGCACGAGTGGCTAAAGAACATTCCAGTCGATGGCCCAGTGTACCAAATGGAAGATGAGACTGACACTGAGGGACCACAGAGGACGGATTCTGTTGAGCGACTTGAAGACTCGATTCAAAATGACAGTGATGAGCTTGAAGATGAGCAGCATAGCAAAACAGAGGAGAATGAGGAGGAGAATATTGATCCATGTGAGGAGAAAGAAGATGCAACAGAGGAAACCATTGAGGCGAAAGATGATACTTCTGCCGGTGAGGGAGATATCAACAATATTTCCGATGATGCAGCGACCCAGGCAGAGGAAGGCAAGATTGAGGAAACCAAGATTGATGGTTTTCCAAAGCGAGCCCACTCTTCTGTCCAAGTTATGAAAGCACTTTTGAGCCCCAAGCTTGACAGGTGCAATAGTCTCCCAGAGGTCTCCCCTGCATATGGCAGGAAACTGAGTAGATCTGCAGAAGGCCTACTAGACTGCCTCGCGAAACTGAGACTAATAGATTTAGATCCCGCAAACAATCCAAATCCCAAATACACTGAGATCATGACCATCCTTCAAACACTTTGGCTTTACAACCCCGCTGAGTGGGATTCAAAGTCAAGCAGGGTCAAAGATGATCCTTCAGCTGAAGACGACGCCAATCCCAGATCATCCTCTGGGGTTGATGTCAGCAGTGGGTCAGCCGATACGCCTAAAAGCATGACCAACAATGGAGCAGAGAACGTTGAGTCATCAGCAGAAAATAAGCTTGACGAGCAGGAGGCAGAGGCTGAGAATGAAGAGGTCGTTTCAAATGCAGATACTCCCGACGTCGCCGCAAGAGTCCAGGGGAGTCAAGAAATTTCCGAGAAGAATAATGAAGCTGATACTGGAAATGAGGCGACTCAAAGTGGTGAGACTCACAAAGAAACTACTGAGGAACCATCTGAGTCGCCGAACACTAGCTCTGGAAAGGAGAGCAGATCAGCCAATGACAGCGAGCGGCCAGAGGGCTCAAGCTCAGGCACACCTCCCTCCACAAAACAAGCCCAACTTACCAGCAGAGTCTCCCTAGAACCAGATCCAACATGGGTCTTGAGTCTCCTGAAAAAAATAGAAAAACAGTTCATGAGTCACTATGCCAGTGCAATGCAAGAGTTCAAGGTACGCTGGAACTTGGATGACAATGCAATGCTTGACACCATGATCAATGAACTGAAAGTTGAGGTGCAAAATAGAATACAGAGTAGCATTAAGAGGGAGCTTCAAAAAATTCAAGGTCGAGCTGGGAAATCGCCAAGGCCACCTTCGTCAAATCTGTCTAAAGACTCTGTCGTAACGGATCAAAGGCGACGGCGCTTGAAAGTCATGCGCGACCGCTCACTCAAGGTTTCCAACAGCAATGGCAGTGACGCGGCGTCTGGCACCAGTTTCAGCGACCAGCGAAGTGATGATGAGTACTGCCCATGCGACGCTTGCGTGAGGAAGAAAATGGAGGCCAAGCAGGTGATTCGCGCAGAAGTCCTGAACACCGCCCCAGTGAGGATGGAATTTGACCTTAGAAAAATCCTTCAGATAAAAAAGGCTCCCCCACCACCTCCTAAGGTGGAGCCACCACCACCAGCACCCACACAACCAGAGAGCGTGCCCTCAGAGGAAAAACAACAGGATAGCAACTTGGATGTGGTGGAGGAGGAGCCAGAGCAGGAGGAGGAGGAAGAAGCTCAAGAGGAGGCTGATGCTGAGGCAGAGGCAGAGGAGGGAGAGCCAGAGGAGGGAGGGGAGGGAGCTGAGGAGGAGGCAGCAGCTGAGGAGGAGGAGGAGGGAGGTGAAGAAGAAGCAGAGGAAACGAATGAGAATCTCGAAGCAGAGGATGGGGAAGGGGAGCAGACTGCTGGGGGGGAGGATGTAGAGGCGGAGGAGGAGGAGCAGGCGGGAGAGGATGCAGATGAGGGTGAAACAGCCAGCGTTGTTCATGATGATGGGGGCCAGGAGGAGGAGGATGGAGGAGCTGAAGATGAAGATGCTCAGGATGAGGTTGCAGATGAAGAAGGGGATGATGCAACAGACCAGCAGCAAAGTAAGGATGAAACTGAAGACAATGCCATTGCAGAGAAAACACCAATGGACGACACAGAAGGAGACGTTAACCAGGTCGATTCCACTGAGGCTGCGGATGAAATACAGGAAGAGCTGGAGGAGGCTGAGGAAGAGGAAGAGGATGGCGGCGAGGGTGACACGGCAGTTCAAAATGACAACGAAGCAGAGGAGAACGAGGAAGCTCAGGATCAGGAAGAGATTGAAGATGGAGGAGAGGAGGAGGAGGAAACTACAGTGGTGGCAGACAGTAAAGCACCCAAGGGCAAATCATGGGAGCAGTTCAGACACCGCCAGATGACTAGGACGTCGGTTGAATCACAGACAGGATCGATGGACTCGATGGAGCTGCAGTTGGAGGCCAAGCAGATTGTCCAGTCCGTTTTTACGAACATTCAAGGAGGCCCCAAAAGAGACTGGGATGAAACAGGCTCCTCCTCATCTTCAAAGAAACGAAGCCGGTCTCCTGCTGCAAGGGCCAATAAACCACGGAGACCCAAGGACAGTGACATCAAGGTGGATGATGACCTTGAGTATTAATCTGACCCCAGCACAGACCCAAAATGCATAATGCACTTTAAAAAACAGACAGAAAAGACTGCACTCCTGATTATTGCTCGACACATGGTTGCCCGGTGTTTATGTTAGAGACCAATGTATCAACAGTACATTCAGTTCTGTGAGTAGGGCGTTACAGAGCTGGTCGTACACTCAAAATGTACAGTGTTTGTAGAAATTGTATTTATCATGACTTTTTATGATGTTAAGATATACTCAGTGCATTACATATATTTTATCCAATGATTACCAGGGATTTTAGAACTATGTTGTGAAGCAATGTATCCTTGTCATTTCATAAAATCGATACGTGTTTTCAGAGAAAAGACAGCACTATATTAATCATACATATTATTGCTGTTTGTGCACAACACAAAACAGCTTTTATGCTCTCAGAGGGTACATGAAAGGTCATTTCCCCACCTCAGGGAGTTTGGATGAAACTGTTTTATTTCAACAGATGAAAATGATTCAGCCTCTGTGTTTCTAAAGGTTGTATTTTGTCTTTCAGTAACAGAGAGAACTAATGTGTACAGAAGCACCGTGTTCTAAACCAGTCTCTCATTCGTGAATAAGTGTCACTACGGGTATGTCTGTTCCCAGACTATATTTTTCTCATGGTGAAAGTACTGTATATGTGATTTACAGTCAAGGGTTTCCTGATAAAGAAAGAAAAAAAATGTACTGTAACTGAACATGCTGCAATGGTTTGAGTGTTTGAAAGAAGTTCTGGAATGTGTTTGTATTTGATGCTGCTTACATTCTACTTGGTATTTTACACCTTTAAACCTTCTGATGAAAGGGATGTACTGTATGTTGTCTGATGTAATATTATTTAATATTTTAGTGTACTGATGCGCTTTGTTATTAAATAAAGCATATCGAACTGAACATGCCACAGAATTGTCTAAAATGTTGGAAATATGGAAAGCATGCCTCAAAGTATACCACTTTTACTTCTTTCTGGAAAGGCTTAAAAATGCATTTTATATTGATTGTGTAAATGATATGTAAGATATTATCAATATTAAACAAGTCAAAGCATAAATACAATTACATAACTGAATCCTGTGATTGCTAGCTAAATGCCTGTCTGTGTGTAGCATACTGCGTGCAGACCTAGTGTCCATACAGAGCTTATGTCCTGGTAGGGGTAGGGTCTAAATACTTGCGCCATTGTAATCCCCTCGCCACGGCTCTCTTCGCTTATCTTTAGCGGGCAGATTGGATTGAGGCGCTCTTGTTGCATCACACCCTATCTAGGACAGCCAGGTGTATTAGTTAACGTCTCCAGGAGACTACAGCTATAGCTGAGAGAGAGTGTCAATCCCAAACAGAACAGTCAGACTGCTGGGCCGTGTCCAATTACACTTTCCCTTTCATGGTGAAAATGACTCTTTAAAACTGTGAGCATTTCACTTCTGTGTCTTGAATCGTGTAATTTTACATCTTGGCTTTTTCAGCCAGCTAGTGTTTCATTTTGGTGGCAATATAAAGCATTTCAGGTTGAAATTAATACTCCACTTCAATTCTGACAGAAGGCTTGCGTTGTCATTCAAGGTAAATAACATGAGACATGCTCCAAAACAAGTATAGAGCCATCTGGTGGTGTTACTAGGTACAGTCGATAGGCATATAGGCACTTAACATAATAGCGTGTTCATGTGTGTGTGTATGTGTTTTACATATTACCAGAATGCCTTAACTGTATGCCGTATGAAGATGTTAATTTTCATGCACTCGTACTGTACATGTAAAGGCAAAAACACTCAATGGGAAACAACTGTAAAACAGCAAGGAACCATACGATATATGTTCTTATTTTTGATCCCATGTATAGTATGTTAAGTAGGCTACCCCAAAGGCCAGGAATTGTTGTCACAGTACCTCTCATGCCTTGTATAAGAATGTACCCTACATGCGAAAGCAAAAGCCCACCTGGGAAACTCCAATTGCCATTGTCATTGTGACACAGCACTCCATGAAATTGCATTTATGACTCACCCGTGCAAGGGGGCAGCCCCCAATGGCGCCCCAAGGGAGCAGTGCGGTGAGACGGCACCATGCTCAGGGTACCTCAGTCATGGAGGAGGATAGGGGAGAGCACTGGTTAATTACCCCCCTCACCAACCTGGCGGGTCGAACCGGCAACCTTGGGGATACAAGTCTGATGCCCTAACCGCTTACCCATGACCGCCCGTACACCTATAGACCTAACATAGCATTTGGAAGAACAAACATAGCCTTGGCAAGTCACGAAGGATCATACCTTCTTAACCTTACAAATCCCCAAAGAGTCAAACAGGATAACAATGCGTCTTTATTATTCTGGTCCATTAGCTCTGGAGCGACAGGTGTGAAAATCATGAATGAGCAATGAGGGTCTTTGCATTTACACCTCGGGACAACAGGCTTTGCTTTGTAAGCCTAGGTTGTACAGACGATTTGACTTTTAATCTCGTCAACAAGGCTCGTCCCTCATCACATGCATCAGCTAGGGGTCAAGCTTAGGGTCACAGGATTCCAAGGGGTTATGTTTAGTACCCTTGGAATCACAAACTGTTTTTTATTCTAGATCGATTCAGAGTCAACCAAAGATACAGAGTGTGTGATTTATGTAGGTTTATAATAAAAAAATATATAGCTGTAAAAAATAAGCTGTAAATTATTTCCAACACACTCAATACAATTACATTTTACTCCTCTATATTGTTGACATTGACAGTTAAACAATACCACATATCACATCCTCCATTTTAAAATAACTGCAATAAAACATATCGTTTTAGGTATGCAATAATGACAGTCGGTAATGTAAACATGCAGCAGTGATGATTAGATCAGATTACATTACACTTAGCTGACACTTGTATCCAAAGCGACTTCCAGTTATGTAGGTTCAGGGAATTGGTTACAGGCCCTGGAGCAATGTAGGGTTAGTTGTCTTGCTCAAGGGCACTTCAGCCATGGATGAAGGTGCTGGTAAGGGTGGGTTAAGAACCTGCAATCTTCTGATCTAAAGGACAGTGCAGTGCTCTAACCAATGAGCCATGGTTGCCCAATGATAAAAACAAGAATCTTAAGCAAAAGACCACACCCACCAATGGTACATAATAATCAATCATTGAAATCAAGTGATTAAGACAACTTCTACGATTTCGATCACAGGAGGGCCGTCAATGGCTTGCAGAGGTCAGACAGGCCTCCACCACATCCCTGATCACAGCACACTCACTCAACTGGGCCTGAGCCTGAGATACAGAGCAGCCTGTCTGGAGGACCACCAGAGCAGTGGGGACCACCTGGCAAAGGACAATACACACACACACACACACACACACACACACACACACACACACACACACACACACACACACACACACACACACACACACACACACAGCAGTCAGTGAAAGGTGACTAATTAACACGGCTATCCAGGCCTGGACTGGTAATCTGGTATACAATGCACTGGTTTTCTATATACAGTATTACCACATTGCAGTTCAAGAAAAAAAACACCCCAAACTATCATTCTCTCTCTTAAAGTAATACAATATTGTGGTGTAGCATAAAACAAGGCACTACTGTGCAGCTGGGTAAATGTTCCTGAAAAGAAATGTAAATATTCTGATTGCTTTTAACCCCAACTTATCCTCTGATCACCTATAACCCCAGCCACGATGCCAGGTGGACTCTTGCCAAATCACACTGTTATTTTCTAGTTGTACATGGGAACTGTGGCCTTAGGTGGGTCCACTTCAAAATGCACCAGGAACATGCTGCCCAACAAAGCAAAAAGGTACTAACTCCACTGTTGTTGAAAATTAGTTATTGTCATTTTAATAACACATTTATCAAAATATGATGCTAAATAAAATGATTGATCTGTAAAGAATGTGGTAATATATGTGGCACCCTGGGGTGCCACGGAAACGGGGCTGATAAATAAATTATGTAATTTAACACATACAGTATATGTCCAAATGAATAAAGTATTGCTTAGTCAGTGCTCAGTGGAGTCTTTCACCTGCCATTTACGCACAATAAAGTAAATTTAGGTTGCCCCAGTAAGCTCCAACTTCGAACGTAGGTTGTGTGACGTCTCCAAATGTGTTACTTTTCTAAGCTTTTGTGGTATCCGATGTGATGCCATGTTACAGCTTGTTGCTTAGGGGTGCATTGAAAATGTTCAGTAATTGAAAGGGTGCCTCGCCTAAAAAAAGGTTGAGAAACACTGATATGGAGTAACACAACAGCCACATGTCTACAATCTACCACAAACTACTTAGCCTGGACAACAGAATAACCTAGAAGGCATTTTATTCCGTTCGGAGCTATGCACAGTATTGCCTTTTTGGCTTTGTAGCGCAGCATTGTGGAGATATCTAATGGCCGTGCTGTACTGTACTCGGGGCAGGAGTGTGGGAGAACTAGGGCCCGGGCGCTTTTTTTTTCTCACGAGGGTGCGGGGCCCACCAGGAATTTCCAACTATGCCAGATTGCCTGTGAGTCCAGCCTTGACTGTACCGTACCCTGTCGCCGGTGTTGGCTGCCAGCGTGTGGCGGCTGATGTCTGCTGTGGTTATCTCCTGGCTCAGGTGCTCGACTCTGTACAGCGCCTTCAGGAGCACCTGCTCACCCTGCATCCACGAGCAGCCGGTGAACCTCTGACAAGCAAAGCAGAGGACAGAGCATTCAGGCCTCAGAATATACATTACCAAAGGACAGAGAATACAGAGTATACAGTAGAAAACAGAGGACAGAGCGTTCAGGCCTCAGAATATACATTACCAAAGGACAGAGTATACAGTAGAAAACAGAGGACTGAGCGTTCAGGCCTCAGAATAGAACAATAATAGTAGAGAATAGAGTAGTGGTGTCATAATGGTAGAGCATTATAAAACAGTGCACCATTGGCAATATACTTCAGGAGAGGAAAATACTTGGTGTGCACTAGGGCTGCACAATTAATCGAAAATGTATCGAAATCGCAATATCAAGAGTATCGCAAAAATGACTGATTAATTATCGCAAACAAGTAGAGCATTTCTGTGCAGTCCAATCACTTACTGAATGTGAACAAAAGCGCAGGAAGCTCGTCATGACCAAAGCCACTCCCCCCACACAGACCGTTAAATTAGTGACAAGAAAAACATTCAGCTATATTTCTAAATATCGTTTAAATATCGTTATTGAGGTATTGCATGCTGTTATCGAGTATCAATTTATTTCTGATATCGTGCAGCCCTAGTGTGTATTGAATTATATGGTAGCAGGGTACACAGTGAAGATAATACAGTAGTATGGTAGTACAGTACAGTACACAGTAAATATACCCCATGTTACCAGGCTCATTTTTTTATTTTGTAGATATCAATTACAAGAAATTTGAAAACATGCATATCTGCATGCATAACATGCATAACTGGTCTGTACAGTATATAGCATATGTGTGCTGGTGATCATGTATGCAAGTAGTAGTGAAGGTAACTTTACTTAACTGACTTTACAGCAGATGGTTGCTTTATCTCTTATTTGATCATATTTTTTTCCAATCACCAATCTAACTTTTATTTTGGTAGGAAACATCGGTTAATACTTGAAACAAGACATATTCTCAATCTGTCTGTCTATCTGTCTGTCTCTCTCTGTCTGTCTCTCTCTGCCTGTCTCTCTCTCTCTCTCTCTCTCTCTCTCTCTCTCTCTCTCTCTCTCTCTCTCTCTCTCCCCACAAGGTATTTTTTGAGCCTCAACAACAACAACAACAACAACAACAACAACAACAACAACAACAACAACAACAACAACAACAACAAGTATTTATATAGCACAATATCACAACTACACAGTTAACTCAATGTGCTTTCATATATACATGCACAATAGCACATTCCATGGTGTATTGCTGAGCATTATACCTGCAGTATGCCTATGGCTCTCCTGTAGAGCTTGCTGTTGGTGACCTTGAGGTCTATCATGTAGTTCTTGAAGACCTTCCCCTTCAGGATGTGGGCGCCGCTGCTGATTGCATTCAGCATCCACTTAGAGGAGAGCTCCCACTGAAGCCTCTTCAACAACACACAAGGGGGCATGCAAGGAGACAGCCAATGAGGCGATATCATGGGGGCACGCAAGGAGACAGCCGATGAGGCGATATCATGGGGGCACGCAAGGAGACAGCCAATGAGGCGATATCATGGGGGCACGCAAGGAGACAGCCAATGAGGCGCGATCATGGAGATGGTGGCCATGCCAACAATAGAAATAGGCCGTGAAAAATATTTTGGTAAGACTTTATGTTAACACAGTTTTAATTACAGTGAACATACTCATTAGGTTCAGTTGAATAAATTGTGTTATAGTAATAACCTGTAAGTACAACTGTAGTACATGTTATTACATTGTACTCACAATATGTATTTTTGTGTGTCTATACCAAGGCTGCCTTGGGCCACAGTTCAGCCCTTTGCCTCCCTGGAAGAATTCATCACTTTGGCAAAGTATTATAAAACCACATGATAGTGCATTATGGTCATTTTTGTTATTATGGTATGTACTAGAGTTGTACTTTTCCATTTACATGTTATTCCAGTTATTTCACTGTATCTAATGAGTACGTACACTGTAATTAAAGCCCTGTTACAATAAAGTGTTACCAATATTTCTTATTTTCTTATTTTTTTCTGCAACGCTTATTCATTCTTATTTATCCTAATTATTCTGGGACCAATGGTGATATAATGGTGAAATAAATTGAAATTGAATCTTAAACATTTCCCATCAAATGTAAGACAATATCATTAGCATTGTAATAAGCCAAGAGTAAAGTATGCATACCATCAAGACGCTATCGTCTGCATCACCAGCAGGGGGGATCCAGGTAATTTTGAGGATGTTTGAAAGGAAGATGTCATTGATTTTTGTCTGAAATTAAACATAGTTAACCCCCCAAATTCAGCCTGGTGAGTTAGCCTAAACAATGTGCACTTAAGACAATGAGATGAAATTAAGTGGTCAGTTTTACTCACAGGAAAACTATGTCCTCTGTGTTCATGGCAAATGGCGTGTACATTTGAGGTCTTTCGTTTGACCTGATCAGCTAGTTTCCCAACATCTCCGAAATCATCTAATTAACAAATAAACCTGTAAGTTACTTTAACGTATTAACAGATGGATACAAATAAACATACCATTAACAATGGTCAAAGATACTTAGAGTTTGTCTGAAAACCATTATTGAGTTTGAGGTCAACTCAGCTTCATTCTAACTCGTTAAAGCCTGAAAATAAAGACCAAGTCTTCAAAACCTACCATCCACTGTGAATAAGAAGATGACCATGTCATTCTCTCCCAGGTTGGGTAAAATGTTGTCCACAAAGTCCCTGTGGTCAATAGAGAATTCTGAACCCTACAAAGAAATTATAAAACAGTCAGATGAATTCAGAGGCATTTCACTGCAGTCTTTTATTGCTGGTTATACTTTACCCTGCAAAACAGTAACTGTAAGTTTCTTTGGATAAAAGTGTCAGCTAAGTGTAATGTAATGTGATATTTTTACATTGTGTTTTACAAACCAGAGAGGACAAGTTTCCCTCTTTATTGTTCATCTCGCTGAAACCCCCGCTGACAAATCCTCTGATGTCCTGGAGGTCTGGAGACAAATAATGGTGTGAGTGCAGGGCTGGACTGGGGGAGAAATAGGGCCCGGGCACTATTAGCTTAAAGGGGCCCCAAATCATTAGCGGCACAGAACTGACTCAGTGGTGGGCCACACACCCTCGTGGGCCCCTATTTTCATATATATATATATATATATCCATAGGCGCCGTCTTCATGTCAACATTGGGGGGGCCAGATTTTTTTTGGGGGGGGGGGGGGGGGGGGTATTGCGTGAAGTCAACGTTACCTCTGTGTTTCAGTGGCACATTTGCACGGCATTTAGCCAGGTCCGTTATTTACTGAATAGCCTATACAGACATTAAGACCCTTAATAGGCTACTTGGTTACCATAAAGACGTTTAGGACTAGATATAGCCTACAGTGCAAGCAAAGTAGGAAAGTTCTCCGGAGCATCTGAGGAAGATTATTCTCTGCTTTTATTTTGAGCAGTGCCGAGGATGCCACATCTTCGGCTCCGATGAAGAAATGGTAAATTCGAAACGTTGGTTTAACACTGCTCTAAATAAAAGCAGAGAATAATCTTCCAGATGCTCCAGTGGTCTTACCTAGGCTACTTTGAACTCAGCCTTCCCGTGACGCACCGGATTGCGAAGAGCGCGGCACCTTTTCCACGTTGGCAGAATGTTGGCATAAGCCTTGATTAACAAACGCGAAAGCGCATGGACCACTTCAGATAGCATGTTGTGCATAGACAACAAACATGCAAGGATTATTTTTGGGAATTAGATTGTTTAGTGCGAACTGCGTTTCAAACCTGTCTCAATCTTGCAACCGTATAGGCGTAGGCTAGTCTCCATCATTTTCGCCAGAAATTAAACGGTGCGCAATCACACAATCAGAATCGCAGATGTGGATGTGCGCGGGACTATTGTAGCCTATTATTACTGGACATCTGTATTCGACCAAACAGGTGGAATTATTACGCAGCAAATCAGACATAGCGTGCAATCTGGGGTTCAACTTGTCAATAACTTATTGTCAACCATTGGAATAGCCCCATTGCAATGAAAACTGAACAGGGGCGGGTCATGTCTGATCATAATATTTTAGATTAGGCTACGTGTCATTCAAAGCTAGGATATTACTTGTTTAGTTGTGAGAACACAATTACCTCCATGTCATGGTTGGAGTGAAATACAGCCGTTATTGAGATGGAGTTAAATACAAAATAGTGAGGCCTTTTTATTGACACCAGAAAATAAATGTTCATGTGGCCGACAAACCAAACAAAGTTGACAACTCTCAACTGGCAACGGGAATCCAACCTCGAATGAATTAATCTCGCTCTGTTACACTTCAGCAGCAAAGCCCAGAACAATGCTTGCACCGCAGTTTAACGCGATCGAAGCCATATGCCTACTAATCACCCTTGCTCTCATTAAGGACTGGCTTAAATACCCACATTTCTGAGGGACTATAATTTTTCACTTATTCAATTCATCACTTTACCTATGCTGCGCAGCCTGCAGTTCCTTAAACTTCCTGGACCATCGCAAACAAAAATCACCAGTGCGAATACAATAATCAAGCAAACACATAACACAACATTGTCCATGTACGCTATAGTCTTCACAAATAATAAACATGTTGGTCAACATTCCCACTGCTTTCTCTGCCCAAAGAGGATGGCTTTCTGCCACTCAAGTAGGCTATGCGCGCTCCCGCCGATTGGCCATGACCGATGCTGCAGATGTAGGCCCTATTCCCTGTGCGTGCTCGCTCGTACCGACGGTTCAAACACAAATTTGTTCATGAATTCACCGTTTGTGAGTTAAAAAAATGAGACAGTGAGAAAGGGGATAGGCTACAGACTTCACATTCTCATAGTGGGTTTAAATCATCAGTGAAATCAGCTATTTTTAACGTGTCATTATTGGGGTGTTTTTGCCCCCCAACTTTATTATTGGGGGGGCAAAAAGGTCCGTGCCCCCCCATAGTCGGCGCCAGTGTATATATATATATATATATATATATATATATATATATATATATATATATATATATTAATAGATAATAGATACATATTTTAATAGATATTTTAATATATATTTTTTAATAATATTTTGAAAATAGGGGCCCACGAGGGTGCAGGGCCACCGGGAAATTGCCAGATGGCCAGTACAGCCCTGGTGTGAGTGCACCGATAATCAATGAAATAATAGCTCAATACCTCAGGCATCAATAAAGGTAACAGAATCCTTTCGAGTTAAACAGTGTGAACCCGAAAGTCAATATAGAAATGCACCCGATTAAGATCCTCCTAGGCCATTTCATACATCAGATGCAATCAGTGAGAGTACATATTCTATCTACTCTCTATGCAATCTGGTCTCAGATATGAGGACTGGAGTCAGCACATTAATCTTGATTAGCCATATAGTCAGTAAGGTCTAAAGCTGCACATCAGGCTCCATACCTGCTCCAAACGTGGGCACGCACTCACTCGCATCAATTATGCCCAAGATGCCCACAGTGCTCCAGCCAAGATAGTAGACGTGGCCCTGCTTCTGTAGGCTGAGCACATAGAAACACGCACGTACACACACACACACACACACACACACACACACACACACACACACACACACACACACACACACACACACACACACACACTCACTCATGTACACACATGTTCACACATGTTTATGCACATGAATAGACATAGCGGTACATGCTCACACACACGCACACACAGACACACACACACATTGGAAATGGGTGCATGAGTAAATGAATGAATGAATGAATGAATGAATGAATGAATGAATGAATGAATGAATGAATGAATAAAGATAAGACTATGAAACATACCTCATACCAGCTTTTCCAACCATACCAGCCAAGTCTGCAGTCTTGGAGTATGTAACACCATGAACATTCTCATACTGTTTGAGGCAGTCCAAGATATCGCTGTCCAGCAACAAAATCAAAATTAATCACTGTGATGGGATGATGTACAAAATCATGTGTGTTTAACTTAGTCCAATATGTATGGTACAATTTTACCTTCCCTTCTTCAAACTTGCCAGAGCCAAAATGATGTGACAATACCCACATATTATCATAGCTCGTGTGAATATCATGTCATAGTGAGTGAAAAACGAGAAATTCGAAACCAGGTATGTCCTTGTTTCAGCAATGTCAAGATGGAGCAAAAATTTGATTACATACATTTATCTATGCATGTAAAATCAACTGAGATACTTGAAACTGATGAACCAAAACTATGGTTGTGAATCTAAAACTCCAATATTAGTCAGAGACTAAGGCAATAATTTCAATGTCTCTAAGTGCACTGTAAGTAACTGTACTACAGACTGGTGCATTTCATACGTAAGTGTTTGTGAAGCAGGCTGCTGTTTTGGGTGACCTACTGCTGGCTGATGTCCTGTGTGTGGCTGCTGCTGTGTGCTGCCCGGTGCCCCAGCAGGAGGAGGCACTCCAGTAGCAGCTTGGTGGCCGTGCCCCCTTTCATCCGCGACGAGCCGCTGATCGCCTCGGGCTTCAAACAGAATACACCAAAAGTACAGTAAGAGGAGTTCACACCTGACCATGCATCAGCTTCTTTTTCAATTACACAGAGTTTTTTTTGGCGTTCTGCATTCGTTAGTGTGTGACATTTTAAACAAGTTGAAGTGTGGTGCCTACTCTTTCAATTATACATGATTTTGGTCAGAATCCTAAAACAAGAGAAAATCTGTTTGGGTGAAGCCTACTCCATCATTTATGAACTTCAAACAGAATACATCAATGCACACTCAGTCAGTGACACTGACAGTGGTGTTATGGGTTTTTTCTTTTTTTTGGGGGGGGGGGGGGGTCAAATGTCTCAACGTTATAATCTCTCTCTGGTAATATAAAGAATGATTTGAGGAAAAAATGGATGCAGATCATTTTTCTAAGCGCAAATGACCTGTGTCTAACAGTGATCTGTGTTTTGTAAGTTGTCAAAAGGAATCAGGCAGTACAACATACCCCAACCACAGGGTTCAGAATGAAAGCCCTGTCAGTCTCCTGAACATTCAGCATCCTCTCAGTCACCTCTCTGAAGGTATGTGGCCATCCCTGAATGGGCTCGTTCCTGGGGAGTGAGTAGAGTAGAGGAGCGGAGCGTAGAGTAGAGTATCATTTATTGATCCCAGGGGGAAATTAAGATGTCAAGTAGCTTACGGACATACATAAACACAGAAGACATTAAACACGAGACATTACACACATCCTTACACATACAGTATATTAACCTTATATAGTGTAGCTCACTCTTACATACATTCAGCCCAAGGTAGCTCACTCACTCTCTGCCTCTCTCTGTCTCTGTCTCTGTCTCTGTCTCTCTCTCTCTCTCTCTCTCTCTCTCTCTCTCTCTCTCTCTCTCTCTCTCTCTCTCTCTCTCTCTCTCTCTCTAGTTGGCACAACAGAGGATGAAAAGCCCTTCATCTCTGTTTTGGCTAGCTTGTTATCATGAGGAGTACAGCCTTTTATCCTTACTCTGTCCATATGATTTTAATACCACCTATCACCAGGGCCATTTTGATTCTGTTCACATTACTAAAATGGTTCTTCTAATTGCACATTTTATTCTGTTTCTGACTGTAATTTTGGTGATGTCTTGGTCGAATGCTCAAACAAAATATTTTAACTTCCATTGTACCTTGCCATATAGGTAGGGTTGAATCCTACCAGCACAGGTGTGAATGTGTCCAAGTTGTCCAAGCAAAAGTCAAGCTGGCCAGCAACAAAGGGTGCCTTCATTGTAAAAACAGAAAATCTACTAAAACATTGCAAGCATTGTAGTGTGCAAATTACATGGGGACAATTGAAATGTATTTCCAGAAAAACAAAACAAAACTTACTGATAGACCACAGGTAATTCCGATGAAAAGAACTTTCTTCTTTCCAAGGCAAGTCTGAAAAGCATACAGAAAGTAAAGCTTAGTTGGACAACACATTGCTTAAGTATGTTTGGATCACTGAAACCTCATCTGGTCTCCACAACATACATAGTTGTTACACCAAATCTCTCTCCTCCACTCTTTCCCTGCTCCCTTTCTCCCCTCAGTTCAATAGTGTGTGTTTGGTGTACAGTAAGGCATGTTTGGTTTGGTAGCTGGCCTTCGTCCAGGGATGTTGTAACCTCTTGCTGCAGAAGGGACTATTTTGAAAACTCCTCCATCTCCTCACCTCCTTCAGCACTTGTGCTCCCAGTGAGGGATTGTCCTCTGGAGCTTCCTGGGAGGTCAACAGTGCCCTGTGGAATTTTGAGACAACATTAGAGTAGAGTAGAGTAGAGTATAATTTATTGATCCCACCATTAAGGTGTTCAGTAGCATACATACATAAATACAGAAGACATAACACACTAGACATTACACATGTCTGTAAGTGAGCTATACATGGTTACCGGTAATATAGGTGTGTAAATATTATGGCTGGGACATTAATGCATTAATTTCGATTAATTAATCACACAAGAATTAACGCGCTTAAAAAAAAAAAAACTCATTTTAATCGCACTATAATATAGCTACATAGTTCTGGATTAGACCAGTGTGGAGGGCAGCATTTCGCCTCATGTTGAACAGTCTGCTGAAATTGAGAAGAGTTCTCTCTTCTTTTAAAACTGAACAATATTTTTAGATTAAGCTTATTTATTGTCATTATTCAAAATCCATATGAAAAAAAATACTTTTCACTGTGTACAAGTCAGATATTTAAAATGCGATTAAAATGCGTTAAATTCGATTAATTAATTTCAAAGCCTATAGATTACTTCCATTAAAAATTTTAATCGAGTCCCAGCCCTAGTAAATATATTAACCATGTATAGCTCACTCTTACATACATACAGCCCCCTCTCTCTCTCTCTCTCTCTCTTTCTCTCTCTCTCTCTCTCTCTCTCTCTCTCTCTCTCTCTCTCACACACACACACACACACACACAGACACAGTACATTACAGCTAAGCTCCAGACATACGCCATTATAAACCACTTCAAAAACTGAAGTTATCACGTGTGTGTGTGTGTATAAAGAACAGCAGGAGAGAAATTGCTCACCTATCTCCTCCAGCAATAATGTAAGTGTAGACTGGCTTTTGGTGACGGCCTGCAAGTATCCTGTTGAATGTGTTCTAGGGGGATCATTTTTTGTGAGAGCGTTTGTCACAGGTTCTTGGTAACAAATTAATGTGATATGACACAGAAGCTGTCCATATAAAATACAATAATGTAGGCCTTAAAATAATCATATTGGCTATAATAACCATGGAGTGAGTGAAGTGAAAGCGAAAATGTTTACAAGATAATTTACCGACAAGAGGAAAGCGATCCGTCCAGATGTCCCACAGCCACTGAGGACAATTAAGGAATCCTCTGGGTTCTTTGAAACAAGAACAGTCTGTAAGCAAGAGTTCACTACTGTTCCAATGTTTCCTGAAGTGTTTAAGCAGGCAAGTAAAGGGCGTGTGAAGATCATAGATCACATACTATTTAACATAAGCTCTGCAGCATCACTGGACAACCTGAACCTTTATCGTCAGAGACAGAGCAAGAGACAGAAACAGAGAGACAGAGACTTGTGTGTTTTCTTGGATTTGGTTGGAGGGATGCTCATGGAACCTGTTCAGTTCTTGCCTATTCGTTTTTCATCAGACAATTAAAAAAAAACAGCTGCTATAAGCACTTGTACTGAAGACTTGCGCTGACCTTGAGGATAGCTTTCACCCTCTCAGCCACTTTCTGCAGTTGTTGGACCACTGACTCACTCAACAGCCTCTGCAAAAAACAAAAACAAAACACAGCATTGCTTTTTGGCAAGGGCAAATTACATGAAAAATAGCTGACATCAAATGAAATAAAAGGTTGGTTCTGAGTCATGACAGGAATAAAGGTAGTCGCGGTACGTAGTGTGTTCTTATATCCACTGCTGAGTCAGAGGGAGACTCATTCATAATGTCTGGAATTTCTTAAGTAAAACAATCATGACTGAACAAAGCTTAAACACACACACACACACACACACACACACACACACACACACACACACACACACACACACACACACACACACAGAGGGTCGCTGACAGCTTTGGCTGGACCCGGGACGAAGACCTCTGAAAGGGCCCCAAACTCCATCAATACAATGTAATGAGGATCCGATTCTGGGCCCCCTATCTCCCTGGGCCCAGGACAAGTGAGGCCTTTGTCCCCCCCACTGTCGGCTTCCCTGCGCACACGCGCTCGCACACACACACACACACACACACACACACACACACACACACACACACACACACTCACACACACACACACACACACACACACACACACACACACACACACACACACACACACACACACACACACACACAGCTCCCAGCTATTTGCTTCCCAGGGTGGTTGTGACTGAGCAGTCCTCAGTGTGTCCTGACCTTATAGTGGGAGTCAGGCTGAAGGTCTCCCTGGAATACCTCAGCATCACACTCCTGCAGCACGCGGACAATCTGCTCAGGTCCCGCCCTGTCTATGTCACGGGACAGTGGATTGGATTTCTCTGTGACAGGCAACTGCTGCTCGTAACCTGGAGACTGTCAGGGACAGGGAGGTGCTGCTGTTATTGTTGCAGCCAGATCTGTGTGTCCTATCGAAATGTCATTTCATTACAGAATAGAACATCTTCTATTTGTCACTGTAACAAGTCAAGGAAAAATAATGGTGACATTATCCCCAAAGAAGTGTAATGGGCCCCATGGTTACCAAGATAAGTATCTAACAAAAAAAACAGGCTACTGGAAAACTTACACTGTTTAGGATTGCTCTTCATTCTAAGGTTCATTTTCATTAGGCTATATTATTGCCTCAGTCCACTATCCTTCTATTTAGCCTGTTAGCTAAAAACAAATGTAAGCTTAGTTGGCCTGAGGATTGGCCTTAATGCGATGCCTTATTCAGGTGCAGTAATAAGCCACTATTACAGTCTTAAATAATTCAAAAAGCCCACAAAATCAATAGGGTACAAACAGAAAACTCAACTGTTCGATCAATTGATTTGTTGCTTATTTTCAACCACTGAAAGAAGATAAATAGGAAATGGCTCTATTGATCTTGCTGTGCGCATTAGCTTACACAGATATCTGACATTTTACCTCCCATTCCTGTGCTGCTCTGCTCCTGCGATTTTGTTCCTGGTGTCTTGACATTGTATAGTTACAGAATAACACCTTCACAGAAATATTCTTCTGATTATAATATAAGTCTTTGGTAGCACGTGCAGTTTGTGACGTATGGTCAAGCGACGTCTCTTCGAAATGAACGTGTCTTGAAAAGTTCCAACTTTGTACTTTGAACTACGATAGCCTTGACTGTATTCTACGTCAGGCAGGTCTGTTTGGTGATTGGCAGGGACCACGACTGTAACCTATACATATTGTGGTGTTTTTATAATGTTCTGCCTCAATGCGTCGAAGAGGTGCCGTTCACTTGTGAATCACCATTAATGCAATGCACCAAGTTCAATTATGATACTGAAACCCCAAATTTAGGACTTGCTTCAGATATGCAACAAAGACGGCGGTTTGATGGCCATACTGCTTCACCGAAGCTGTCAAAATCAAGAAAGGGGTACATGCATGCATCACAGGTCTCAATGAGACGTCACTCGTCAAAACAGTGGCGCACGAGACCCAGCCCACCTGTGGGATGGGAGATGATCCGCGTGTTCCGCAGAGGACTCTGACAGCTGAGGGGTTACTGGGTTATTGATATGCAGAATGCGTGCGAGCGCATAGCGCACGGGAGAAATAGTTGAGGTTGTGCGCAATACAGGGGCTCGGACGCCATTTGTGTTTTCGCCATTTCTCATGCGGACGGAGTGGTCAGTATTTCCGATTGTGTTAACCTTCGTGAAGCCGACTACTGCTCCCCTGGCCCCCAGGGTCCAAATCGAAGAGGACCCTTGCGAAGTCTGCTGATGCTCGGAGTTCTATCGTAACCAATTCGCCGGGCAACGTGCGTAATTAGGCTAGAGCTATAGGGGCACAGCGCGTGAGCTCCATAACAGGTGAACCTCAGAAAAACAAATTCGAAGCAGTGGAATGTCAATGACCAGCGGATATACGTGGAAAATTTGGAATCAGAGATCCAGAAGGTCATGCACTCAAGTCACCGGTGACATATTCTGAACAGATATGACGGAGATATGAAAGAGTCCAAACTTCTCCGTAATCAAGACGGCGAGCAAATCATCACCAGCATCACCTGTCAAATATCGCGCTGGAGATCCTGACATGTGAAATGAGATGAGGTGAAGGACGAGTGTAGACTACGTTCGAGTTTTTTTTTTCTTTAAACAACGGCGGCACCGCTTTGGGGGAAAATGACTCCCATTTTTCTACATATGGTTTTGACGCTGTGTGGATGTCACATACTCCATACGGGGGCAAGTAAGTTCACCGGTTCTTTCAATTATCTGTTCATCTTGGAGTCTTTTGTTCACTTTTTTGCCATGTCTTTCCACTGTGACAATGTTCCATGAGTTGAGTAAAGTACCTTTCATTGATCCCAGGGGGAAATTAAGGTGTCCACTGTCCAGTAGCATACATAGCCTACATACATAAATACAAAAGGCATAACACACTAGATATTACACACATCCTTACACATATATAAACCATGTATAGCTCACTCTTGCATACTTACACCCCCCCCCTCTCTCTCTCAGAGAGACTGTATGATTGTGCCAGAGTTGAGAATTCAGCTCTCACATTGACACATTAACCAGTTAAAAACACCTGGTTTAACCTAATAACAGTGCAGGCAAGACAAGTTCTTACCAACCATTCCACTAGCATCAGCAAATGTCAGCCTAGTAAATACATTCGTTATGTCAGTGAGTCAGCCATTAGAGTAATGAGATTGCCTGTTAGGGGGGCCTTTGATTTATTGTATGTGTTTGTGTGCATGTTGTCGGTCTATGGATGTATGCGTTTTGGTAAGCGTAGGCAGGGTGGGGCTGGTTGACACAGTGAAAGCACTCACTGTACATCATATGAAACCATGGCAGGTAAGTAGTAGCCTGGGCGAAAAGCCGACTGTTGGAGCCAAAATCTTTGGGTGGAGTGCACATAAGATGGCGTCACCAGGCTAGGTAAGTAGGGCCTATAGTGCTGAATAAATCCAAACATTATTCTGGATATTGACACAATCTTGATTTCCCTCAGAGATCTACAGTCTATAAAGCTGTCAGCTTTTTTATTGCCCCCAGCAGGTGATATTCTGCACAATTAACTCTTCAGAGCATACACAGATTATCTGCATCATCAGGACTGCAAGGCCTACTTTAATATCTCTTTACAACTGCTACTCTTTTTCTGCTCCATCCGTAGTAAGGGATGTATATCAGTGACAAGAGATCCAAGGGCACAGGCTCACAGGCTCGGATGCACTCTCTTTAAATGTAATTGATGTAGTCACTTATCAGAGACGAGCGTGAGTGGTGCTCGCTCATGTTTAAAGCGCATTTAGTGGATTGCACAGTGCGCAGTGCCAGCCGACTCAATATTCATCCACCACGCACGCTAGCTGCCCGAGCCAGGAGGATATCAATCAGAGGGATCACTCGTGCGAGCCCGGCTCTCTGATCCCAGATCAGCGTTTTCGTAGCAGTATATCATCTCGGCCTGTTGCTCCCAGTCTGTTTGGATAGGCCTATGTCCCCTGATGACAGAGTGACACAATCTGATTTAGGAGTGGATGGTTGAATGGCACTCTCTCTCTCTCTCTCTCTCTCTCTCTCTCTCTCTCTCTGTGCGTGCGTGCGTGCCAGCGTGCGTGCGTGCGTGCGTGCGTGCGTGCGTGCGTGTGTGCGTGCGTGCGTGTGTTGGTCTGCTGGTCAATTAGCTAATATTAGTGCCTCTGGATCAATTTACTGATGGCCCCTCAGTCACTTTCATAACAGAGTCCAATAATACTAATGCTGCGCTGATATTATAGAAGATGAATTCCAAGAGCTGCAGGTATCGATCACAGACCACATGGTTCCTTTCTGATGTAGTCCTTCTGAGCTCAGCTCAATACACAAGGCGGCATAATCAATAACAGACCTTTACAGTCCAGCTGACGACATTATTAGCTTGTCAGATGAGTCACAGAAGCGCTGTGGACGAGAAAGGAAGTTTGTTTTTGTTTGACATCTTGCTCATGGTGTGTCCACTTGCTCTTGTTACTTTTTTAAAAAGCTCAGTAAATCAATCAAAAAGCCATAAAGTAAACCATCCTCAGATTCTTCACTGCAATGAACTTCCTTCTAAAACTAGCAAGACCCCCTTGCCATTGTTCACAAGTTAATAAAGATTGTAGGCTCATGCAATAAATAAAACCAACAGCACCACATTTTGTGATGGTATTATTACAATGAATCAGTTTGAATAAAAATATCTGTTACTGTATGCCTACTCAAAATGTATTTTCTTTAATCCGATCACAAACATAATTTGTAGTGCAGCTTTTATACATTTGTATTCATATAGCCATACCACACAGTCATGTGTAGCCATATGGCACATGGCAGTAATCAACTTATGACAGTAAAACTGTTACCATTACACTGTCAAACTAAAATGTATAGGTGAGATAATGGTGCGTTATAAGCATCTTAAGTATAAATTGTATTATACTATTTTAATGTATTACTATATTACTTGCTGTTAATATTAGACTATATCACCGTGTAACCCTACAATTATTTACTGTTGTCAGATTGAGACTTGAGTGCAGCGTACAGTAGGCCTACTACGTAGACTGGTGGCAGGTCTGGCCTCTCAGCTGCTGCAGAGATATGTCTGCTGGCTAGAAAGGCAGCGGCTCTGTCTTTGCAACTGCTGCCCAGAACACGGTTGGGGAAGAAAAAAAAGGAATATATTTGCATAATGCCCCAACATGACAGCATTAGTTAAATACGGCAGCTCTTCCATATTCATGAGACCATGCTACGCCTGAGTCCTTTTATGCTGGCCAGATGACAGCTGCAGATTCAGATGCTTTTCACTATTATATTATTATTTTTGTTTTACTAAAGAAAGTAGAGATCTAGACCTGGACTATATTTACCTTCAAAAACCCAACAGAGGTTTGCCAGCCAGCAGCGCGGTGTAGCGTCTGATCATCCTCCATCCTCTGAATTGTCATCCTTTCAAGTGAACAACACACAACTCAGATTCTGAAATGAGCATAGTGTAAGAGTGAGCCTTGTTGCAAGTACAGTAAGTGTAGAGCACACATGAAAGCTAAAGAGACTTTTCATGCAGCAAATGCTGTGTTGAATAACTTGTCAACTTGTTATTCTGCAGTGTGCAGTGGTCCTTCCATCGCCCTCATATCAATGAGAGTTGTCCTCAGGTAACCTTGACTCTGTCTCTGTGTGTGCTTATCATCTTGAGACAAAAGGGACCTCTCTGTCCTCTCTCCACCCTTGACGACTACAAAGAAATCGAATATCCGTGTAAGGTGTCTGTAATGTGGTAATGAGCCTGCCTGCCTGTGTGATGATGACATTGTGTGGCTGCTGTATTGTATTGTTATCTTCAAAGCGCTACTCTCTCTCTCTCTCTCTCTCTCTCTCTCTCTCTCTCTCTCTCTCTCTCTCTCTCTCTCTCTCCCTCTCTCTCTGTCTTTTTGTCCTCTCGTCCCCCTGTGCCATCAGATCGTCCTGCATCCCCTGTCAACATTACCATCAGCCACCTGCGGGCCGACTCCGCCACTGTCTCGTGGAGCATCGTGGACAGCGACGTCGTCATTGGCTACGCTATCACACAGCAGGTCAGTCCCCACTCCCCACAGGAGCCCCCGCCACCACCTGCTGTCTCGTCTTCAAAACACGCCCGCAAATCTCCTTGTGTCTCTTCTTGTTAGCCTCTGACCTTGAAAATACCTCCCATTGAGTTTTTGAGATTAGATTTGAGATTTAGGGCGGGGAAGTGTGTGTGTGTGTGTGTGTGTGTGTGTGTGTGTGTGTGTGTGTGTGTGTGTGTGTGTGTGTGTGTGTGTGTGTGTGTGTTTGGCTGTGTAGAATGGCAGGGTTTTGGGCAGGGTGTAGGCATGGGTTTGTGCTGGTGGTTTGTGTGCGTGCGTGCGTGTGTGTGTATGTCAGTGCGTGCGTGCGTACAAGAGTACGCTTCTGCATGCATGAAATGTGCGTTTGTTGAAAAAGAAAGTTTGGGAGAAGCGTAATGAAATTTGACATGCCCTAATTTCCACCCGCATTCTATTCTCCGCTCAACTGTCATTCATCAGAATTCAGCATGAAAAGATAGGCATCATTCGGAGTAATTTAATTGTAATGCCCCTTAATTAAATACACAGCATTTATTCTCTGCTGACCTATCTCCAGTCAGAAATGTGCTTTCTCGCTTTCTAGCGCCTACTACCTCCCCGTTCACCTCCCCTCCATCACTGTTTGTTCGATTTGTCGGGCAAATCTCTAACTTCTCTGACCATCATCGGGCGGGGGGTGCCCACTCAGACCTCGCACATATCTGGGGTCGCAGATACTGCCCGAGCTCTCAGTGGCGCCGCCTCGTATTCCTGAGCTCGAGAATGTCTACCATGTAGCCATCGGCCATGGCAGTACTTCAGCACCACAGCCAGCGATCTTGCCCAATAGCCGTGTAATCCAACTATCTTAGCTTCTTGAGTGCAGCGGTCCTAAGAGAGAAGTCCGTTCTCCAGTGAGAACAAAGATGTACCTATGCATACATGATTAATCCAAATTTCAGATAGTGAACTAATGAACGTACAGTATACTGTATTTAATCCATAAACTACCTACCCTCTCTTGTTGGCTATGCATGTCAGAGGCAGGATGGGTTGGCGATGCGCTTCATCAGGGAGGTGAACACCACCAGTCGGGCGTGTGTGCTCTGGAACCTGGACGAGGACACGGACTACATCATCCAGGTCCAGTCCATCGGCCTTCACGGGGAGGACAGTGAAGCCAGCAAGAGAGTCCACTTCAGAACGCTGGAGAAGTCGGACCACTTTCAGACCAGCTTAATAGACCACGGTAGTATACTGTGGGATGCATTGAGTGATATGACAGAAATTGCCACACGAACAATATTGATATGGGGCGCCGATGTTAAGTTGACTGTGCTGGAAATTTCCTCAACATTTTGTCACATTTAGCTTAAATTCCATCAACATTTTGTCTCTGTTTTTAAAACACTGTTTTAAGCTAAATGTGACAAAATGTTGATGAGATCTTTAGCACCGTCAGCTTTACAAACGGCGCCCCATAATTTTATGCTGTAGGCCTACTTCTGTTTTTCAATTATTTTATTATAAACATATGTCATATATATATATATATTATTATATATTATTATATACATATATTAATTTCAATTCTGTGAATGCAACACATGTAGTGTACGTAGAAGCCACCACATGGTGTTGTGTGTTTCATGGTAATGCTGATGTCTTCACAAAGACACTTTCATCCAAACTGACTTACAGAACAGAATATGAATGTACAGTAGATGTACTTGACTGTTTTATCAGATACATGTTTACAATTTTCAATGTACTGTGTATTGATAGTGCTGGGTGTTTTTTTTGTCTCTTGTGTGTATGTGAAGATGACCCATCTGTGGAGGGTTTAGACATGTCCAGACAGCTGCAGACGGGAGAGATGGTCATCATTATGACAGTCCTGATCATGTGGGCAGGTACACTAACTACTCAGCCAGATCCCATTGGAAAACCATTAATGTCTGACATTTCATGGCCTTCAAATGTTGAGATTCATTTAGCAGCAAAAGAAAGTTGAGAGAGAGATTTTTATGTTTTGAAGTATGCATAATCAAGACAGACTGCAGCTCCCACTAAGTATTTTTTTAAATTATTATTGCAATTTACTGCCAATGCACCACTAGACAATAACAACCACTTTGATAGGCTTTCTTGGATTACATTATATTTGCACGTATTCACAATCTACTAATTGATTGCCAGTAAATTGCATGTAAGGATTTTATTGTATACATATATTATTATTTAGTAATCCATATGTGATCAACCAAATTCTCACAAAAAGACACTTGTTGTGCACACACAACAGAAGTGTCTGCTTGACAATCTCATGCTGAGAAGAAAATTGTAATCCAGAAAGCCTGCCGTGCGAAGGCTTTTGTTGTGGCTGGGTGACATTTTAATAGAGATCCAGGGATGTCTACATGCAATTTATTTCACATCAAACATGCTGATTGAACATACAGATATGACAGACACATAGTTCTTTTTTTTGCCTTTTTGGGTAGTATTGCCAGAAAGCAAAGATGCTAATGGAAGGCTGCTCTCTACATATAATTTTTCACTTATATAGAAAAAAAAAAGAAACATTAATTCCCCTCTCCTCATCCTCCTCAGCTGTCATAGCGTTGTTCTGTAGGCAGTATGACATCATCAAAGATAATGACTCAAACAACCACAGCAAAGAGAAGGCCAAGCCCCCCTCAGAACACAGCACTCCTGATTACCACAACGGAGGATTACTGAGCAGTAAGGTAAGACTGGCCAGCTCTCCATAGCCACGTACAGGGGTCTAAAATAACTTATTTCATCTCCAGCCAAAATGGCTAGTAGATGTTAATCTTATCAACCAAACACACACTCTCTAATGGGTCATAGTGGCTAGTAAGTTGATCTGTTCTACCAGCCAAATTTCACCAGAATTTGGCCGGTTGGCTGGTTTAATTTAGATATAAAATGTAGTATCTCAGCAAGCCTGTGTTTTGGTAAGCTGATAAAAGTAATGCAACATATTTAAGGATGAATACTCAAAGAGAGCTTTGATGCATTTGCTTTGATTATAGCCATTCCGGAGCCCATTTTTTCCTTCAAAATAAAAAATCAAAGTACACGTTCATCAATTCAAAGAAGAACTGACTGAGCATCACTCTTTTACATTCATGACATGATATATTTTAGAAGTATGCTGAAGACAACTGAATCTTAATTAAGTATTAAGTATGCTGAAGACTGCTTAATTATTTATTTATTAACAACAACTCAAATTTTAAGCATTAATTGTGAACTTTTTTTGCTCTCCCGTAGTTCCAATCAAGAACTGCATCATCCATAAGCATCATCAAGGTCTGACGCGACCCAACCCGAGCCTCCATCAGCACGGCGGCAGAGAGACTGCATAATACTGTAACATCAGAATCTCTGACGGCCGGCAGCCCTCACATGCCAAGTCGCCTCCTACCTCTCTACACGTACTACAACTCTCAGCTGACCTCTCCTTGTAATCCTTGACCCTTTGGATGCACCTTAAAGTAGCAATCTCTTACTTTTCCCATGAGCCTCAAAGAGGCCTGTCTAAGTAGCTGCCCTCCCACTTGACACTTGACCTAGTCCTCCTCCTGTCTCCTCCCACCTGACATGACCCCATGGACATGGACAGCCATGTGGTCAGTCTTGAGGGCTACTCTTAGCCAAGCTGCTGAAGAGCTATACCTAATCCCCCATTCACACATGGTCCATCAGGAAGTGGACCCCTCATGACTGTGCACACTACACCCAGGTCCTGTTAAATTGGGCCAGAGCTGTCCGGGGCTGAAGCCTGGGGCAGGAACTCATGTGCATTATGACACACATACACTGTTTTTTTCACATATTTATTGTTCTAAACAAACACAAATAGACTATGGATAACATGGCCAGTGGAACCAGAATGATTCACTATCAATAGACAAATAATGTATTGAACTAATTTTTCATCAAATTTGCATCAGAGGAATCACTGCCTAACACAGGGAGTGCAGATAAAACAGTCCAAAAACACCCCTTTTTTACCAGTCCTGTACCAGTGTTTGATGAATTTGTTAGCTCCAAACCCAGACCTGAGTGCCCCCAACCCTCACCCCCCACATACTGTAGCAAATCCCAATTTAACCCCTGCCTTTAACCCTGACGCCCCCCATTACCCCCAAACGCCTTAGCTCTGAGCCTTCAGTACCGTAGACGTCATCAGGTCAGTAGACACAACGCGCAGCCAGGAGGCTTTACAGGGGCTCTACAGGGTATCGGAGTGGGTTGTGATACACGTTGCTTTGACTAAATTCAACCAAATTCATGCACTCCTTTTTTCCTCCTACTATTTTTTACAGTACAAAGAAGGCTTCCCCAGTTAACAATGCAACCGTCCTATAGGAATAACTGTAGTTCATTCCCCCCCAGTGAAATCCTTCAGAATTGCTTACTTATGGAAAGTGTGTGTGCATTGTACTGAAGGAGCTCAACAACGTGTCTGCTGTGGAGAGCTCATTCACTTGATTGTGTGACTCTGGGAGAAGCCTAAGTAAGCCCTTTACGGATTTAGTGTGAAAGCATTTGAAAAGCTGTTGTTGAGTCTGTGGGTGAGCGTGGACTTTTCATGGCCGAACTGAATCAGTGTTTTGACTCAGCTGAGCCAGAGCCGGAGACCAGTGCACTAGAGGATGACATTTTTCGGGAATTCCACTGGGTCCCGTCCCATTTTTTTCTGGCACTCCTGTGTCATGCTCTACGGTGGACTGACCTTCCTGCATGGGTGGACTTCCATATCATCTCACCCCTGATTCCTGACTAGGAGCAACCTGACTGTGGTGCGAATGATTTAATTTATTTTTTGCCTTAGTTAGCTGAGGCATTGAACACTGACACTAGTAGGCCTAACTAACTGGAAATTAATGTAGCTTGGCCATATTGAACTACATTAGCTAGTTAGTTTAATTAAATAGGCTAATGAGTCTGGGACTGTGACAAAAATGTCATAAATAAAAATATATATATATATATATATATGTGGCCCACTACCTAAATCAAATCAAAGACTACACACGATGAACCCCACTTGAATTCCACTTCCTCTGTGTGTGTGTGTGTGTGTGTGTGTGTGTGTGTGTGTGTGTGCGTGTGGGTGTGCGCGTGTGTGTGCTCATGTAAGGTTCATTGTCTATCACACTGAAAAGAGTATTTTGATGAAAAAGTCAATGGAAGTATGTGTTACTTAGTTCGACCACCAGACCCGCTGTCTTAACAATAGGGTTTTTTTTTCTCAAACGGTTATATTTCTGTGGACCTATGCATTTTTGTGTGTTGGTTTGCTTATGATTTATTAGGCCTATGAGTAGCACTTGTTCTGCAGTAGCCTTATGTTTTGGTCCTAAATTGTAGGCCTACATGTTAATAATAAAGGGGTTAAATAAATTGTGGCCTATTCTTCATTCCTGACATCATGCACATGTCCTTATAGCCGAGGTGAAACCATTCCAAAACCAAAAACACAGCAGCCCAGTTTGGCTTTTTGTTGTTATTTATAGTGTAAAATGTACGCCTCCTATTTTAAGACAAATTAATTTGGATATTTAAACACCTGGGTATTCACAAAACCATTTGTTACGGTTTCTTTTTGGTCTAATTTGTGTGGGTGTTTGTTTAGTATTTGTATTTGTTTTTTGTTTTTCAGTTTAAAAAAAAACGTCTTAAATGTCTACCTATCGTTTTATCTAAATTATATTAAAATCCCCAGTGTCCTCTTTTACCAGAAGGAGAGCGAGATGAGCGCTGAACCGACCGGATGTTGTCATCGCCAAGGGCGGAAATACACTCAGAGAAAGGAAGTTTCAGGAAATCTAACAACAATGAATCTTTAAAAGTGAATTTCACGTTTCAGTGGTGGGATGCATTTTTACATTTAGAGTATCAGTTTCTTATGTTCGTAATAGTTGACAGATGACGAATACACATAAACATGTTTGTCGATAGAGATTCGTCGTTACACACTCCTCTGTGACAGAAGTTTTGATCAACAGTTTGGCTAATATGCAGCCAAGCAAGTTTGGCGTCAGATTTCCCAAACAATCGCTATTTTTCAAATGTGCGTGACTACGACGATATCGTGTTAGCTATCTTGTCGTACAGTATGAGAGATTTTCGCTCTGGTTAAGCAAACTCACTGCATACTAAGTTATACTTTCAAAGTTCAGTGAAATGCATACAAGACGGTAACTTTACTGGCGTGAATGACCGCATGTTTTGTGCGCTGCTGTATGGAGAGAGATCAGTTTCAATATTAAGAAATGAATGTCACACCACTCACCAATATATTTCGTGATCCACAAACAAATGTAATAACATTCGCAAATATAATTCATACATTTCATGATCCACAAACAAATGTAACAACATTCACAAATATAATTCATGATGCACAAATGAATGTAACCCCATTCACAAATGCCAGCGCAGTTCTGTTCATTTGCAAACCGGTCTACATATATTCGCAAACCCTATACATATTTATGACTTCCATTGTATTTGTGTGTGGATTTTTGAGACTGTCCTGACGGTATTTGACACACAAATGTGCTCAGCCAATCACATCAGCCGGCGTTCGAGCGTAAGGTTGAAGACATTGCGCTTCTATTACGCAGAGAAGGTTACTAGTGCGAAGCCACCATAGATCTGTATAGAACTACACCGATCCGAGGAAATAACCGGAAGTAGAGTCATTACTGAAGTGCTCCATGACGTAAACTCGGAAGCGTATGAAGTTACTGACTTTCACATCATCTTTGTACAAATATGTCTGGATCTGGACTAACGTGTGCTGTAATCGGATGTCACAATAACAGCAGAAAGCTAAAAATTTGGAAAAAGAGCGTATGTGCGCTTCATAGTCCACAGTTTAAAGAGGATTGTCCTTGTTGTGTGCCCTACGGTGTACACCGCTTCCCCGGCCGTGCTGAGGATGAAGACATTCGCAAGATGTGGATTAAAAACGTACACCGAAAGGACTTTGCCCCCAAACAAGTATTCAAGGGTATGTATTTTTATTTCTAGGTGGTTAGTGTAGTTAAGTATTGTAAGCCAGTGTCTATGTAACATAAACTGTTGGCAACAATTATTTCGCTTGGCTAGCTAACGCTAGTTACGATTATTTAGCATTCTTTCATTAAGACCTAAGTTTCCCCAGGAGTGGGAAGAGCATCATTAGCCCCATGGTTATCTGTGCTGTGTGTTATGGTACATTTGTGTGCTTATGTTCGATTATTTGTGTATGTGTGCCCTTTGAAATGAAAATGTCACCCTGGCAACTTAGCTAATTATTTTGTTATGCTAGCGAAGTTTTGGCAAGGCTAGCCAGGTTACACTGACTTCAATAAGAAGTCAGGCTAGGTTTTGGTAGCACCATGAGCCCCATGGTTATCTGTGCTGTGTGCCATGGTACATTTATGTGTTTATTTACGATTATTTGTGTATGTGTGCCCTTTGAAATGGAAATGTGACCCTGGCAATTTAGCTCATTCTTTTGTTATGCTAGCGGAGTTTTGGCTAAGCTAGCCAGGTTGTGTGACTGACTTTAATAAGAAGTCAGGCTAGGTTTTGGTAGCTTTTGTTTTGTTCATAACCTAGCCCAATTTTATTTTCATCTCATAAATCGGCCAGCATGTTTGTATTTGTAATAATGTTTGCCATTCTATTGGAAATAAAGTGGTGGGGACAAGCTAGTTTAATCTCAAAAGTGGTAGGCCTATGGACATGTCCCCCAACACCCAGACTGAAAATAACCTTTCCTCAACAAAAGATAATTTTCGCTATCCAACCTCAGTGTACATGTCTTGCTTTGTCCTGTATTTTGTCTAATGTCTGTGAGAATGACTGCAGCCATGGCAAATATAATTTTCTGTTTCATGTGTAACAGTCAAATATATTTTTTATCTCATCTTATTCCCACCCTCCTTAGGTGTGTGGAGTACACTTCCCTGACGGCAGACCAACGCAGGAACACCCATATCCCATAATATGGGATATGAATATAGTGTAAGTTTACATGTATATAACAAATAACTTAAGTGCTTTTTTCTTAATTACCTTAACCATATGTTGTTAAAGTACTTTTGGAGCGATTTGCCTACAGACGTTAGACTCTCTCCCATCTGCCACTTTTTAATCTAGGCTAAAAAATAATAATAAAATAAACACACACACACATTTTCTTAACTTAGTTATTGACTCTTAGTTGTTATGCTTTCTCTCCTTAAGGCTCTGCTTTTATGTACCTACATTGCCTTTCAACACTTGTCTTATTATTCCATGCAAGAGTCTACATCTGCTAATTGTAATATAATGCAATGTGAAGTGAGATTTAAAGTGTTCTGTAGGACAGTGGCGTTGTAATTAACTGTTTTAAAAGCTGTTGGCGTTTTTTGTTCCTTCTTATATTTATTCTCAGAAAGCACCATCATGTGGAAGACCACCCCCTAAGAGGAGATGTCTCCAGCCCCCAACAGAGAGACTTGGATTAATGTTGAGAGGATTATTGTTCAATACGGTGTAGAAACACTTGGTTCAGTTATATGTAGATATCTATCATCTTTCAAGAAATCCTTCATCCCCTCAGCTGTGACCATACTGAACAAGAGATGAACTGTCCAGCTGCAGCATGCATGTATTGTGTGGTCTTGTCTTTTTTTTTTTGGTCAAGCCTTGTCTAATGTCTGTGAGAATCACTGAAGCCACGCCAAAGACAATTTTCTGTTTCATGGGTGTAACACAGTGTTTCGCAACCTTTTTTTAGGCGAGGCACCCTTTCAGTTCATGAAAAATTTCAAGGCACCCCAAACCAACAAGCCATAACATGGCATTGCATCCCATACCACACAAGCTTAGAAAAGTAGCACATTTGGAGAGGTCACACGACCTACGTTCGAAGTTGCAGCTGACTAGGGCGACCTATATTTACTTTATTGTGTGTAAATGGCAAATGAAAGATTCCACTGACTAGCATTAACTTATGCAATATAATACATATTTGTCTAAATTGATTATTTATTTATCAGCCACGTTTCCGTGGCACCCTTGGGGTGGGCCCGCGGCACCCCAGGGTGCCCCGGCACCCCTGTTGAGAAACACTGGTGTAACAGACAATAAAGTTGTATCTAATCTAATCATATCAATGAGAATCACTGCACCTGACAAAGGTATGACATACTGTATACTGTAGGCTTAAGTGCTGAAGAAAAATGAATTAACCTGGCGGTTTTGAAATGTTTATTTACACAGTTATTAAAATGCATACAGATAGTGCATTTAATATAGTTCAATACTGTGTGCTTACTTGATGGTTTTTTATATGTGCTGAACTGAAAAACAACCTAGCTACTTGTGCCCAATATCCAACTGCAGCATTGTAGTTGCAGGTGGGGGGTGATGGTTGTTCAAATTTGACACACACCTTACATTGGTCCACTTTACAAATGGCCCCATACACTAAATGACACTTGCTGGTGTGTTTTTTACTAGGCAACTTGTTATTAATCACTAATGTTCTTAATGTCATTTCAATGCAGCTCTTTGTGAGAAATCTGGGCAGCCATGGCCTAGTGCAGGGATGTCAAACTCAGGCCCGGGGGCCAAATCTGGCCCGCAGAGTCATTTCATTTGGCCCGCAAGATCATTTCAAATGTGTATTACAGTTGGCCCACATACACCATTAATATATAGCATAATAAGACCTGAACATAAAATGTAATATGTCACAAAAATATGAGTGGGCATAGGCCAGTAAAACAGCTCACACTACTGCAACAGAGTATCTGCAGGCACATTTGAACGACGATGGGAATCTGTTTGTGAAATTTAATGAGATTAAGTGTGTTTGCACAATTTTAGGCCGTTGTAAATATTGAGTTTGGCCCGCGACTTTGTTCCAGATTTGTATTTTGGCCCTCTGTGAGTTTGAGTTTGACACCCCTGGCCTAGTGGTTAGAGAGTTGGTCTTTCAATCTAGGGGTTGCTGGTTCGAATCCCCCACGACCTCTCCCTACACCTCCATCCATGGCTGAAGTGCCCTTGAGCAAGGCACCTAACCCCACATTACTCCAGGGACTGTAACCAATACCCTGAAAAATAATAGTTGTAAGTCGCTTTGAACAAATGAAAGCGTCAGCTAAGTGAAATGTAATGTAATGTAATGTAAAATCTTGCTGCAGTGTGTTGTGGAATAGACACAGGAGCTGACCTGTGGTGTCCAGTCTTAACAGAGAGCTGGTGCCACTGTCACACATTCAATTTAATTAATCATTATCCCCCTTATATTGATTGGGAAATGTTATACTGGCTTTTTTTTATTACCTCCTGACTATACCAGACATCATTTTTATCATTACCTCTGCCACATAATATGTGATTGTCTGAGTTTTGCAGTCTGTCTGTTTGTTCATCGCTGGGTACACAGCTTGCCACTAAGGGGCGCCAAATCCTTACTTATTGCTGGAGACGCTACCACAAGGAGAGGACGGGAGGTGATGTCTTCTAAAAGGGCTGTGGTTAAGTAGCCTAAGCAATCAGCTGGTGCAACCCAGTCTTAACACTGCCTCAAAATATCAGTTCTTGAAAGGCACGATTTACATGGTGAAATTAATGACATGTTGAGGCCAACAAGGCTTTATTTTATCAGTTAGAGGGACACTGTGCAGGAAATGGTCAAAAAGGGTACTGCAACTATGCTGCTCATTGTAACTGGGTTGCCTATTGCCAAATTTGCTCTTTTCATGAAAGTTTACTAAATAATAAACTCAGATTTTCTGTTATGGCCCAAGTACAGTCCTTTTTGCAGCTAAAAATGGCTATTTCTGGAAATTCAAAATGGCGGACAATGATGGAGGAGATCCCCCTTTGTATGTATGAAAAGTGCAATTTTTCCAGTCATAATGAATACTTAGAATTTAATGGTGGTGGTAAGTATTCATGAAAAAGGTAACATTAGTGAATGAGTAGCATGAATTCTGGAAATAAACAACTATAAATCTTGCAGTGTCCCTTTGATGACAGAGGTTTAAAAAAAAAAAAAAAAACACACACACACACACACACACACCTTGCTTTCTGATTAGGCCTTGCCTAGAGAGAGAGAGTTTCCCTATTGCCAAGGCGGCCACCTTGACCTGAAAAGATAAAGATTCCCTCTTGTTAACGTAGGCCTAATTTCTAAAGATAGATATATATATGCATGCCTGGTTTTAAATTAACAACCGGTCAAATGCTGGTGAAAATTCAGGTTCTTAATTCATTCGGCAGTTATATTTTCTTTGTTTTGTTTTTACTTTGTTACAGTTTTTGCCTAGGCTACTGCTTAAACACTATAGGCCGATGACCAAAGTAGCATATTGTTCAGTTGTTGGTACTATAACTTAAACACATGCTGCTTTACCTTAATCAAAAGTCAAGCATTACACTTTCATACCAGCTTTGCAAAGCACTTGTTCCTTTACGCAACACACACACTCCGGCTGTCTGCACACCATTTTATACACAAGACACTTTGTTCAAAAGTAAATTCACAGAGTGTCATTGTGAAAACACGTCTGTTAAAAAAACAAAACACACTGGATGTATGACGAGATGTAGACACAGACAATAAAACACATGCACCGTTTTCAACCATTTGATGATCTGGCTATTAGGCCCATGTCCCGCGGCGCTGTTGAGTTTCAGCAACTTCTGAATGTGTGCTCTGAGTATGGGGTTGAGTTTGATGTAGGCCTACAGTACAATCCAAAAAAAAGTGTTATGTTCAGGATCTTAAGTCTTTCCAACGTTTTACCTGTCAGGGCAATCACTGTGTGTCAAGCAGTACAAAATATCTTGGGCATAGTATCGCTGAAAAGTTGGAAGATGATGCTGACATGTAGGCCTACAGACAGGGACAAGTGTAGTGTATGCCAAACATGTTTGTAAGATTTCAAGAAGGTTACACAGGCCTGCACAAATAGTCAAAATGTCATCAACATGTTTTAATCAACCTGAAATTACATTACTCAAAATTTTGAAGCATTTTAACCTTCTTATTGCACGTTCAACATGAATTCGGACATTGGCGAGACAGCGGGTTCTTGTGACTTCATGTTCTGATAGTTGTGTACATCCACGTGTAAATGCTGGAATAGCCAATGTCACTCCTGGAGGAAGAACATCTCCAATTGTGAATCCCCGGTCTGTCAAAATCTGATCACCAAAAATCAAATGTGACAGAAATCCACAGTTTGTGATAAAAGTGTCACTAGCTCTGCCACCAAACAGTTTTGACACATACATCACAAAACCATTGGGGGCTATGCAATAGAGGAGTTTGTAGGTGTTGTGATGCTTATAGTTGCTGTATGTTTTTGCTCTTTTCCCCAAGTTCTTCGGTCTTTGGACAAATATTTCAGTGCAATCTATGATGCATGTTGCATTGGGATAGTGTTCAAGAAAACTTGAGGGTCTTACTCTATTCAGAGTGTCTCGAGGGAGCCAAAACATAAGATTTTCCCTTGTGAAATTGGCAAGTGTTGCTCTCCACATTGCGAACATATCACAGGCTGTAGCCAAGCCGAAGCCTCATTAGGACCAGCAGTAGCTGTTCATGGACTGGTAATTTGAACGTCTTCGACTGTGGAAGAAAGCCAATGATGGTGTTCAAAAGTTGCCAAAAGCTGATGATGTCTAGTCCAGTGTAAAATTTTGACACTTTATCATCCATGTCATGAGCTGACAGTGATGGTGTAGGATCTGTTTGTGTGCTTGCATCTTTTGTTGACTTCATCGAACAATAATCATGATCACTACGCTCTGGCCACTGAGTGCCAACATCACATTGGTGTGGAGACAGACTATCCTCCAAGCTATGCCCTACTTCGGTGTCAGAATCTGTCACAGGAGGCTCATCACATGGTCTCTCTGTTGGGGGCTGGAGACATCTCCTCTTTGAGGTGGTCTTCCACATGATGGTGCTTTCTGAGAATAAATATAAGAAGGAACAAAAAACACCAACAGCTTTTAAAAACAGTTAATTACAACGCCACTGTCCTACAGAACACTTTAAATCTCACTTCACATTGCATTATATTACAATTAGCAGATGTAAACTCTTGCATGGAATAATAAGACACAAGTGTTGAAAGGCAATTTAGGTACATAAAAGCAGTGGCTTAAGGAGAGAAAGCATAACAACTAAGAGTCAAGAACTAAGTTAAGAAAATGTGTGAGTTTGTGTGTGTTTTTTTTTTTTTTTTTAGCCTAGATTAAAAAGTAATGGCAGATGGGAGAGAGTCTAACATCTGGACGCAAATCGCTCCAAAAGTACTTTAACAACATATGGTTAAGGTAATTAAGAAAAAATCACTTAAGTTATTTGTTATATACATGTAAACTTACACTATATTCATGGGTGTTCCTGCGTTGGTCTGCCGTCAGGGAAGTGTACTCCACACACCTAAGGAGGGTGGGAATAAGATGAGATAAAAATATAATTGACTGTTACACATGAAACAGAAAATTATCTTTGCCATGGCTGCAGTCATTCTCACAGACATTAGACAAAATACAGGACAAAGCAAGACATGTACACTGAGGTTGGATAGCGAAAATTATCTTTTGTTGAGGAGGGGTTAATACTACATGGGTGTAATTTTCAGTCTGGGTGTTGGGGGACATACATGTCCATAGGCCTACCACTTTTGAGATTAACCTAGCTTGTCCCCGCCACTTTATTTCCGATATAATGCCAAACATTATTACAAATACAAACATGGTGGTCGATTTCCGAGATGAAAATAAAATTGGGCTAGGTTATGGACAAAAACAAAAGCTACCAAAACCTACCCTGACTTCTTATTTAAGTCAGTCACAACCTGGCTAGCTTTGCCAAAACTCCGCTAGCATAACAAAAGAATTAGCTAAATTGCCAGGGTCACATTTCCATTTCAAAGGGCACACATACACAAATAATCGTAAATAAACACACAAATGTACCATGGCACACAGCACAGATAACCATGGGGCTCATGGTGCTACCAAAACCTAGCCTGACTTCTTATTAGTCAGTGTAACCTGGCTAGCCTTGCCAAAACTCCGCTAGCATAACAAAAGAATTAGCCAAGTTGTCAGGGTCACATTTTCATTTCAAAGGGCACACATACACAAATAATCGAAAATAAGCACACAAACGGACCATGACACACAGCACAGATAACCATGGGGCTCATGGTGCTTTTCCCACTCCTGGGGAAACTTAGGTATTAATGAAATAATGCTAAATAATCTTAACTAGCGTTAGCTAGCCAAGCTAAATAATTGTTGCCACCAGTTTATGTTACATAGACACTGGCTTACAATACTTAACTACACTAACCACCTAGAAAATAAAATACATACCCTTGAATACTTGTTTGGGGGCAAAGTCCTTTCGGTGTACGTTTTTAATCCACATCTTGCGAATGTCTTCATCCTCAGCACGGCCGGGGAAGCGGTGTACACCGTAGGGCACACAACAAGGACAATCCTCTTCAAACTGTGGACTATGAAGCGCACATACGCTCTTTTTCCACATTTTTAGCTTTCTGCTGTTATTGTGACATCCGATTACGGCACACGTTAGTCCAGATCCAGACATATTTGTACAAAGATGATGTGAAAGTCAGTAACTTCACACGCTTCAATTACGAGTTTACGTCAGGGAGCACTTCAGTAAAGGCGGCCGCTCTACTTCCGGTTATTTCCTCGGATCGGTGTATAATACAGATCTATGGTGGCTTCGCGCTTGTAGCCTTCTCTGCGTAATAGAAGCGCAATGTTTTCAACCTTACGCTCGAACGCCGGCTGATGTGATTGGCTGAGCACATTTGTGTGTCAAATACCGTCAGGACAGTCTCAAAAATCCACACACAAATACAATGGAAGTCACAAATATGTATAGGGTTTGCGAATATATGTAGACCGGTTTGCAAATGAATAGAACTGCGCTGGCATTTGTGAATGGGGTTACATTCATTTGTGCATCATGAATTATATTTGTGAATGTTGTTACATTTGTTTGTGGATCATGAAATGTATGAATTATATTTGCGAATGTTATTACATTTGTTTGTGGATCACGAAATATATTGGTGAGTGGTGTGACATTCATTTCTTAATATTGAAACTGATCTCTCTCCATACTGCTGTTTGCTGTGGTATTTTGGCTATCACCACCAGTCAGTTCTGCGTGACTGGCTTGTATTTAACGACAAAGTTATCTAAACTGCTATAATTTGCAAGCGATTTGTTTTTGCACCCTGACCTACATAACCGCCCAGTCAAGTTTAGCAACCAGTTCCAGCTTCCCAGCCACGACACTCGTCGGCGTTACTACAATATCATTGCATGAATGAAACATGATCGGAAATTACAAGGAGTGAGGCTGGCAAAGTGAATGCATCGTTGCTGTTAGGTGAGTAGCCACAGGCGATGGTGACCAGGCTGATGACACTGATAGTTGTGTCTTTGTGTGGGAGAGGAAGAGGAAGATGACAGTGTTCAGCTAAAGGAATGAGATGTATTGCCTGTCGAGCAGAGGGAACTTCATTTGAGAAGCGGACGAAATGCCTCGACGGAAACAATCCAACCCTCAGCCCGTGAAATGTAAGTCAACTTTTGGACTTCATTGCTGGATTAAATTTATTGCTGCTGCTTATTGTTGATGGCACTGTATTTGTAGTGTTTTACGTGGAACAAATTCTCTTACCGCAACTTGTTTTGGTTATGAGGAAGTAACTATAGCGAAAATCACTCCAGACTCTGTGTGCTTTTGATTTAGTTCGTTACATTAAAAACTACTTGTTACAATTGATCAACAAGTCAGTGGACACCATTTGAGTGCTTTTTTCGACGTTCAGATATGGATTTGATGGTTGAGAGAGCTCCGTCATGGTTAACGTGCTTATGCCAGCTCAACAGGTTTTATTTACATTATGAATTATTGCTGTACTACTTCCGACTTCGTTGCGTTCAAGAAGACAACAATGATGCCTGGGAAAATCCCAAGTCAACAAACATTAAACGGCTCTATAGTGTAGTAGTAGTAGTAGTAGTGGTGGTGGTGGTGGTTCAATCTAATCGCAGTTATCAGAGCCAGTCCCCTCCAGACTTCCTCTTCTTCCTCAGTCTTTCCTAACTCCATTTCCCTTCAGTGATCGCCAAGAAGAGGCGAGTTAACCCATCCCTGACCTTCCTCCTACACACACACACACACACACACACACACACACACACACACACACACACACTTCGCACAACACACACACACATTTGGCTGGTCTTCGCAGTTCCTTCCTCTCACAGCGACACGACTCCTGACCCGTACATGAGCAGAGGGGCTGTGAGTCTCTGTGCCTTTCATGTCCCAACGTGAGACCTGAAAGCTGCCACACCAAGATCACAGGGCAAGGCTAGAGTGTTATTCCTGTTATTAGTGCCACTGCGGCGCGCTATCATCTGGGCCTGCCCTCCCACCGAATGAGATTGTTGTTGGAGAAGTTTGGGAGGGGAAGGGACTGGGAGGGGTCGGCTGTCACTGGCAGCGGCACTTTATTCAATTAAATTACAGTGTCAACTGTGTACCTTTCTTGAGAATTCTCACAAAAGGCTTTTTAATGAGGTGTGTGTGTGTGTGTACACATGTCTGCGTGTGTCTCACTGACCCCCGTACCCCTCTTTGTGTGTGTGTGTGTGTGTGTGTGTGTGTGTGTGTGTGTGTGTGTGTGTGTGCAGAGGTCGCGTTAACCGACAAATGTCCGTCATTGACGGATTTTTTTGAAGGATGACGGAAAATTCTGAAGCCTGTCCGTCATTTTGACGGATCAATATTCAGGGTGATGATAAATAAATCACAAGTTTAAATAGGCCTACGCCTCTATCGAGTAGAGCAAATATGCATTTCAATTAGACATAGTTATCAGCGCAGATAATTTAATGCTACTATCGTTTGCCTTTCTCCCTCTCTCCTTGCTTGTCATACCATGCGCCGCAGCTGGGCTGTGCGGCTGGCTGCAGCAGAGCGCGCGCCTCTGCACTTGCTCAAAATAATGAATTAAAATAGGCTAATAAGACTTCGACTTTAAGATTCAGAACTATTTGTAGACCTAAGCCTACATTTACCGACTATCTGATTTTCTGCCAATGACGAAGTTGTCCCTCTATCGCCCTTCATAGAAGCATTCTTTCATAACTCCTCGCTTGAAACAAATATGCGAATAGCACGTTTGCTAGCCAGAACCTTCACTCAAAGGCAACGCAGGTCTAAAACGGCTTCAGAACATTAACTAATAAAAACGACGGATATTCAAGAACCAAAATATTACCAGGCAACGCAACTTACAACTTGGCAAAAGTTGCCAGAAACGGCTAACCTTCTCTCATTTCGATAGCTGGTTCACCCATTATAGGCGATATATTTTTTATTCAGACAACTTTACCGCGCTCCCAGAGGCAACATAGGCCTATAACCCGATGGGGCTATGTATGGAGAGGTTCCCTTTACCGTCGCTGACATTTTTCAACAAAGTTTTGCGAAATCTGGTCGTCTTCCTGTTGTAGGCTTCAGTGCCTTTATCTACTGTCTAGGCTACACCTTTCTGCTTCAAGACGGCTTTCCTTTCCATCGTGCATGTGAAGTCCAACGCGAATATTATTTAACACTGCGCCTGTATTACAATCGGTGCATTAATCAGAGCAAATCGAGTGACTGACAGCTGTTGGATAAAGCCCTGCACGCGTCTTTTAAAAAAGTGCTTGTGGTGACCATAGCGCTGAACACTGAATCAGACGCGCGCCATGAGAGATATCTGCAGCTTTTTAAACAATGCAATGAGGGAGGCAGAGAGAGAAAGTGGACAGCAAAATTGACTCCATCCTCGAAGTTGGAGAATGAATGTCGAGTGAAAGGGGGTGTATTCGCAATTGCGCATGTGTTGTTCTCGGTGCGGGGTCGAGACCCCCCACATTGAGAAACTAGGTGGCGAATTTAAAAAATAGGCGATGACGGATTTTTTTCGACCCTGTCCGTCAAAATGACGGACTGTGAAAAAGTCTAGCGCAACCTCTGGTGTGGCGTGTATGTGACTGTTGAAAACACAGCCCTCCCCTCCCCCTCAGCCTGCCCTAAGCAGGAGGCCGCCAGGCAGGAAAGAGAAGTAGAGGAGGCAAGAGGAAGAGGAAGAGGGTGAGCGAGGGAGAGGGAGAGGCAGAGGAAGATGGCGAAAGAGGAAGAAACAGAAAGAGGAAGCTGCTGACGACAGGAAAGGAGAGCTGAGCTGCAGATATTCAAAGAGTCCAAATTAGGCAGCAGCCAGTAGACGTTACAAGCGTTACATTTACATTGTACTACTGTACTACATGGACTATCACAAAAAGCATGATCGGCATACTCCTCCTAAGTACAGATGCAAATAAATACAGATCGCAAGATTAACATGACTGGCCTGTAGGGCTGTAACGATACACTCAACTCACGATTCGGTTTGTATCACGATTCATGACCTACAGTTCGATACACCCCACGGTTTCACATTTGCAAACATTATAAACTTTATGAATTAAAAAAACTATGATAGTTTATAGGTAGAATTGGTTACAAGAGGCTACTAATGATTATTAAAAGTTTCTATACAATAATTGATGCTTGGAAGCGCTATCACCTCATATCCTGTGGTTGTTTTCTGGGCTGATGTGTATCAAAACTCTAAAAAGGCTTATCACGATACTGCCTCCTTGTTTCACGATACAGTATCGTGACACTGTGTATCACGATTTCTCGGTTCGATATAAATATCGTTACAGCCCTACTGGCCTGGTTGAAGTGCTGTTTTGTCTTCAATGTCAAATGGGAGCAAACTCTGGGCCTAAAGCAGGGGTGGGGACCCTATGTCTCGAGGGCTGTTTTATCCGGGCCCCGATATAATTTTAAAGTTGTGCAGCTTCACAAGAAATATGACATATTTTGCAAAGGAATCTTGGAAATGACATTTACATTACAATTAAGTTATGTTCAGGGGGCCTAGAGAAGGTGGGGTCTGTTTTAAAGGTGTCTGCCTTCAATTTAGGCCTAAAATGCAGGGGGAAATCCTGGTTTGTGTTCATAGTACGGCCCTCGGAGGGCTTTTACGACCCTTGGAGGAAATTGAAGTGGCCCTTCGAATGAAAAAGGTTCCCCACCCCTGTCCTAAACCCTTCAAGAATTTGTGAGGACGTGTTGAACTGTAAAATGTCCACACACACACAGAGCCACAACCACCAGCACACAGCCAAGCCCATACTCTCCCAAAACCCAGCCATTTCACGCATCCAGACACAGACACACAGACACACACACACACACACACACACACACACACACACACACCGACACACACACACACACACACGACACGGCCTGTAGCACTCAGAGTCCCCTAATTCCAACCCTCTTCTGTTCTTCTTCTGCCCCCAGTGGAGTATGAGGATGGGCTGGCTGTGGGCCCCCCAGACGGCCTGGTGCTGGAGAGCAACCTCATGCTGGGCCAAGACCTGGAGTTTGGAGAGGCCGACTTCAAGATCATCGGCTTCGACAGAGACTCCGGTATGGACAGTGTTTCTTTTTTTAAAAGATATTTTTTTGGTCTTCTCGAATTTATTGATGATAGTGAAGATGGTGACAGGAAGCGAGTGGGGAGAGAGACGGGAAAGGACCGGGAAAGGACCCGGGCCAGGAATCGATCCCAGGTCGGCTGCATAGTGGACGAGTGTCCTACCGTTAGGCCATGGCAGGGCCATGGACAGTGTTTTATGACTGTTCATTACATTGCATTATATTGCATTACATTGCACTTAGCTGATGCTTTTATCCCAAGTGAATTATTTATTTTGAAGTACATGGTGTTGGTTACAGTCCCTGAAGCAGTGTGGGATAAGGTGCCTTGCTCAAGGGCACCTCAGCCATGGGATGAGATGGAGTGGAAGAGTGGGATTTGAACCTGCAGCCCCCTGATCAGGCAGCCCACATTCATATTGATATTCCTAGCCATCTAATCTCATCCTCTAAAGCAGCGGTTCCCAAACTTTTTTCCCTGCGCACCCCCTTGTACATTTCAGTGTGGTTCGCGCACCCCCTAAGCGAATATTTTGGTGTGATAATGGCCACAGAGGTAAGATTCACTGCGCATTCACTGCACATTATGCACAGTTGTTTTGGGGAATCCTCTTTTCCAATAGTCTGGGAGTTAAACTACACTTCAGATGGACCCTTCCAGCATACAATTCACCATACAACTACTTAATGTTCATTAATGCTGAATGAAAACGCACATATCCACCATTGCTCTATTTAGCTCGCGCACCCCCTTATGGCAGGCCGCGCACCCCCAGTGGTGCACGCACCACAGTTTGGGAAACCCTGCTCTAAAGCAAATTTGTTTATCTTGGTCTCATCAGACCACACAACATATTTCCAGTGATCCATATCCTTGGTCTGTTCATCTCTCTTGAGACCAAGATAAACAAATTCGCTTTAGATGGTATCAAGCATGTGAGGTGGTAAACAAGTGAGTTTTGCCAAAAAAAAGAAAAAAGCGTACCATCTGTCAAGTTAAGCATGGTAGTGGGACTGACATGGTTTGGGGATGCGTGAATGTCGTCAACATTGGAAATCTGAATTTCACCTAAAGAAACATGCATGTCAACATGCACTGTGACTACTGAAGCAGATCATGATACTCTCCATAGGATTTAATTCAAATCTCACACCCATCTATTTTAGACTCAAAATGTAAAAGTTCAATGTAAGGCAAGGTTGAAACGCACACCAATGACCTCCCTTTTAAAGCCTTTTCATTTCGAGACGATTCAGGCCAACATGGCTCCTTCTCAGACACTCTCTACAGCAGCCGTTCTCAAACTACAGAACACCAAGGCCCACTTTGAAATGTGAAAAAATTCTGGGGTCCACCAAACCATATGTTATGTTATATAACTTATATTGTATTATATTTTATTATATTACATTATATTATATCATTATTATATTGTTATGATGAATAATAAGATAGGGCCTATTTTCAGAAAGTTGTGGCCACTGAGGGGCCTCCTAAATACTGAATATGAAATTAGCATGAAACAAGCCAGCATTCACAGCTCAGGGAAATATGCATTAGCTAAATACTAAATGCTCTATTAATAGTTAGGAGGAAAGCCAACTGTAGCAAGCCAAAACAGCAAAGTTTCCTCTCCCAATCGACTAAAAATTATTACAAATATCCATTTTACACCTACATCAACACCATAGTTTGAGAATCACTGCTCTACAGGATTTTAACCTGGGGTGTACTCACTTTTGTTAATGTTTAATGGCTGTATTTAGATTTTTTTGGTGAAATTTTCGTGGTTATACATGTTGTTAACAGGTCACTCACTACTCATTGTGTCAAAGTGAAATTATGAAAAGATATACAGTACTTACAAATCTGCAAAAATGTGAAGGGTGTACTCACTTCTGTGATACACTGTACACATAAAACCTTCAGTCCTTGGGGGCGCTGTGGCGCAACGCGCTAAGCCCCCCACATTTGGGCTTGCATGCCCAAGCGTTGCACCCAGGGTTCGAATCCGGCCTGGGTCATTTGCCAACCCAACATCGTCTCTCTGTCTCGACATTTGCTTCCTGTTGCTCTTCACTGTCCTATCTAAAATAAAGGCGAAAAAGCCCATAAAAAATACATTAAAAAAAAAACTTATTTTCTGAAGCTTTGTTAGCACTGTTTAGAAGATGGAGAAAGGGAAGGTTACCTCCAAAAGAAAATTAGAGTTCTCCTTTAATATGCAATTAATTTATTCTAAGGAACAGCTACTGGTCTAATTTCTTGATCATCTCGGATCAAACTGTAAAATCTCACCCATCCCTCTGCTGTGCTTGTTGTGTTGTCAGACTGTGCGTCGGGGGACATGGGCATGGCCGTGTACTCCCTGAGTGACGAGGACTGTGGCGCTGGCAGTAAGCGGCACAGCCTGGGTAGCGACATGGAGGAGGAGCCTCTGGACATGGCCAAGGGCGGCGCGCTCCCTCTCTACCTGGGCTGTGGCTGCTGCGGAGGGGCTCTGGAGGATCCCGAGCATCCCCTCTGCCTCCGCTGTGGAGCCCTCGGCAACCCGCGCCGACGACGCAAGTCCACCACCAGCAGCAGCAGCCTAGCAGCTACAGGGAAGACCACCCACAACGGCAGTAACGGCCGTGCACGTGCACAGAGGCGACGCAACAAGCCAACAAAGACCTCCGCCACCATCACCGACGACACGGGTCCTCCGACCTCCGACCACGGGTCCTCCTCCCCGAAGAGCTTCTCCTGCCAGCTGTGCAGCTTCACGTCGCGCTACTCCAACCACCTGAAGCGCCATATGAAGACCCATAACGGGGAGAAACCCTACACGTGCCCCCACTGCCCCTACGCCTCGGCCCAGCTGGTCAACCTGCAGCGCCACATGCGCACCCACACCGGAGAGAAGCCGTACAAGTGCTCGCAGTGCGCCTTCGCCTGCAGCTCGCTGGGCAACCTGCGCAGGCACCAGCGCATGCATGCCGAGGAGCGCCAGCACACCTGCCACCTGTGCAGCTACCGTGCCGGCAGCGGCCTCAGCCTCAAGAGGCACATGGCCACACACAAGGCCAACGGGAGCGGCAGCAATGGGGACGAGATCGCAGAGGAAGGTGGGTTTGTCATGGAAAAGCCACACTACAATTCTTGTTTTGTAGTTCAGTGAGTTAGCATCTGATAGTATCTAGGTTTTACTACTAATTAATATTCAAGACCAGATCCAGTGCAATAGTTGGAATTCAGAAATGCAAGGTTTATTTGCTTGAGAGAGGGGGGAGGCCATTAGGCCCCAAAGGCCTGTCCACAGGCCTCCCCACCCCCTCTCCAATGAAGAGGTGTTAACAGATACAGGTACAAGCAAGAAGGAGCAAGAACAAAGCCAGTGCCTGGATTTAAAACACCCTCCACAGGAAGTGAGGTCACATGGAATGATGTCACATACAATGATAGTTTTAGCCAATAGCAATGGATAGGCAATTTCAAATCAGCAGTTTGGGGGAAGGGAAGTTCAGTACATCCTGATGCCATAGACAAAGAGAACTTTTATTTGGCATCTCACAGTCTAAAAGTGTTATTCAAACACGTATCAAACAATACATGGACATTGAAATGTTATGTGTCATTGGGGGCACTTTTCAGATTCTTTCACATCACACACATAATTTTTGGGCCTTAAGCCTGGTTTAGACTCCTGACACTGCAACTGCAGCAGACGCACTGTCAGCTGGGGGGGTAGTGGCAGATTAAGGACAATTCAGCCTGGGAGAACTATATATATATATATATACTATACTATACTATATATTCAGCTCTGCAGAGGAGGGCGTGGTGTCTGTTTGTGCACATGATCTGCCGCCACCCCCAGCTGACAGTGCGTCTCCTGCAGTTGCAGGAGGAGGCTAAACGAACCTTTAGCCCTCTTTGAGAGGGAATAGACATAACATGGCTGACTTGTTGTTTGATTGGTGATTAGTCATGTGCACCATGGCGGTTGAAGACTCCTCTGTAGTAATATCAACTGAGCTGCATTTACAGTCCAAGCAACAAGATACGATTAACTAAATTTGCTGTGCTGAGTCGTTTTCAAAGTCATCGTCACAGTCATTGGAGACTCCCGTATACACAACATCATGAATAACTGACTGTCCTCATGAAAAGCCGTGTTATTTCACGCTAGTGCATTCCGCATGTCGTTGCAGCAGTTTTGTCACGTGAGCAGGCTTGTGCGAGACAAGTAGTTTTTCCTGCGACTGCTGTAAATTTCTGTTGCTAAACGCGAAAATGCTAAGCTGTGCCCTGACCACAACCATCCCTAACCCTAACCTGTCAGTAAAACAACAATTCTGCTGCTTTACTTTTGCCAACAACAGCAAAACAAGCAAGGACAGTGGCGAAATTGTACCCCAGCCCAGACCAAAACCACCCCTAACCCTAACCTGTCACACGGTGTTGTAGAACACGAGTTAACCTGCCAAGTTGTGGTGCACACATGCGATTAGACGGTTCAAGTTGGCGTGTTATTGAAACGCAGTGTCATGATGACATGCTGTGAATATGAACTTCTGATAGTGGAAAATGTAGACGTCTGTAGCTCCGTTTTGAAAATTATTTAGGTCATACAACGTTTCGACCCAACAGGGTCTTCATCTGGCACGATGAAGACCCTGTTGGGTCGAAACTTTGTATGACCTAAATAAATTTCAAAACGAAGCTACAGTGTGCGAATTTCTACTTTTTCCACAATCAGATGCGCCTTTGTCCTGCACCTGGCCTCAGAGAGGTTGGATGTGCATACTCCTACTCTTATGAAGTGAATAGGGTCATTCCACGCCAAATCAACAAGAGCCGGCGCACTTAGGTCTCAAAAAATTATGAAAATATTACCAAGTGTACCCGTGGTACTTAAGAGAAACACTGTAAATGTATTTGAATGTAAGAGCCATGTTACAGCCAATTTCACTGGGGGAGGGGGGGTGCCCATTTTGTTCACACTCTTTTTTTTGTCAAAGTTCACAAGCCCGTAGCTCAATAACTAAACCATGTAGGAAGCTCAAATTTGACATGCTGGTACATAGATAGGAATAGTTTGTTGCTAAACTGTCAGTTTTGTCAAATTTGGCACCCGGGCCTGAGTTTGACATCCCTGGCCTACTAGTGAATGTAGTTTCGCCAAAATATTTGTTATGATGTAATGTTTTTAGTTTCTCCAAAAGGCGTTGTTGTTGTGGCTCTGACAGTAAAATGGCAGCTTTTGGAATTGGTTGGACTTGGAATTTGATGGCTGTGCCAGATTTTATGAACTGTGAGTCACTATCCAATTAATGTCCAGCAGTTTTTGTCAGGCAGGTCTCGTTGCCTGGACTGCAAATTAGCCTTTGTTTTGGAGGCAAGAACAGTTACTCATTAAAAGTGGCTAAGTGTTTGGTGCAACTGCCACAATGATGTATTATGGCAATAGATGTCAGTTAGATCTTAAAGTTTGTGTAGTTTATTTTTCATCTTCTAAAATAATTTAAACTTCGCAAATTGTTTCAATTTCATTTAATAGAAATACACATACTGTAATTAGATTAAGCTCTTGGGTTTGTTTCAAGATAGTGGTCGGTAGCCGTAAATGTAAAGACCAGAATACTTTGTCATGAAATAAGTTATAACAAATAATGGGCACGTTTTTGTGAAGCACTTTCACTTTGCCTATTTTCTCTCATTTGCTTCCCTATGTCTGTGTCAATTCGGTAGGAAAGGAGTGGGACGACGTTAGTAACCAATATCTATTTTGGGTGTTGATGTGTTGTGCACAGGCCCATGTAAGCAGGTTACCTTCTCTCAAATACCTCCTTGCCATTTGTCTCAGTACTTTGCCTGTGTCTTCGTTAATCCTGAAATAGTCAAAGCAGCCCGCCTAGCACCACTAACCATTCCATGGTCAAAGTCTCTTAAATCACTTTTCTCCCCCATTCTGACGCTTGGTTGGAAGAATTGCATCAGATTGTTTGACCATGTCTACATGCCCAAATACATATCCCTGTACTTTGCCTGTTTCTTCATTAACCCATTTTGTCCTAAGCCCTTTTTGGGAAAGGGTGCCCTCTACCTATTCAATCCTAAATATCTCATCCTCCGAAGCACATACAAACATGAAATGAGTTGCATTTAAAAGCCAGGACCCTCGTTTTGCCTTGGAATGTGTTTATTCAGCTCTAAGTTACCAACATTTTTAATAAAAGAGCTCAAATCTCAAAAACCTAAATGCAGCGCATATGTGTCTCCAGGACACAATGGGTTAATCCGAGTGGGAAAAAGTGAAGTCGGTAGCCAAGGCCTATTGGTACTCAAGGCCCACATGCTCATGCAAGGAACTACACACCAAGCTTTACAATTGCCAATAACTCAAGATCAGCAGTGTTGTCAGCTTGTTTTTGCTTAGCATATTTTTTGTAGTTAAGGAACTGCACAGAACATGTAAAGGGGAAGTTGATGTCAGTGCTTGGAAAGAGGAAGACGGATTTTAGTGTTGATTTTCTGTTTTCTGTTTTGATGTCCTTTTTCTATAGTCAAGTCAAGTCAAGTCAAGTTTATTGTCAATTTCTTTACATGCACTGGTCATACAAAGAATTTGAAATTGCGTTTCTTGCTCTCCCATGCAGACATAGACTAATCTAGGTAAGGACATAGACAGTATAGACATAGACAGTACTCATACATGGACATAGACAGTATGGACGTAGACATTGCTCATACAGACATTATAAGTGCAAGACTGGACAACAGAAGACTTGTAGAGAACATACATTAAGAGGAGGTATTTTGTTGTTCTTTTTCTAAAAGTCCTTTATAGCGTTCTGACATAGTAATAGTAGCATTTGAAGAAATAAATAATTAAAAAAGGTTTTTATTAAATACACCAGCAGCAGTATGTGTGTGTGTGTGTGTGTGTGTTTGTATGTGTTTTGTGTGCGTGTGTGCGTGTGTGTGTGTGTGTGTGTGTGTGTGTGTGTGTGTGTGTGTGTGTGTGTGTTTAGTGCAGGTAGAAAGTGCGGTGTGCGTCTGTGTGTGTGTACCTGTGTATGTGTGTGTGTGTGGTGTGTGGTGTGATTGTGTGAGTAGGAGTTGTGTGTCAGTGTGTGTATTGTTTGGGTTTAGTGCAGAAAGTGCAGTGTGCTTGTGTGTGTGTGTGTGTGTGTGTCGGGGTGTGTGTGTGTGTGTGTTGTGTGGTGTGTGTTTGTGTGCCTGCGCGTGTGTGTGTTGTGTGGTGTGTGTTTGTGTGTGTGTGTGTGTGTGTGTGTGTGCATGTTTTGAGTTAGTGCAGGTTGAAAGTACAGTCACAGATGTAGTAGTGCAGGTGGAATGTTCAGTCGCAGATATGGTGGTGGGGATGAGGGGGGGGAGCGTTGTCAGTGGCCTGGCTGGCTAGAGGCTGACAGTGAAGGGAGAGTGGGTTGAGTGTTCAGTATCTTGATTGCTTGATGCATCGTGCTGCTTGCAAGCCTGGTGGTACGGGGAACGGAGGCGCCTGTAACCTCTTTCCAGAGGGCAGGAGGCTGAACAGTTTGTGTGCAGGGTGGCTTGTGTCTTTGATGATCATCAGTGCTTTTCGGGTGAGGCGTGCGGTGTAAATGTCCTGCAGGGAGGGGAGTGGTACTCCAATGATCTTCTTCGCTGTGTTCACAACACGCTGGAGTGTCTTCCTGTTTCTCCGTGCAGCTTCCTCCCCACACTGTGATGCAGCTGGACACGACGCTCTCTATGGTTCCTCTGTAGAATGTTGTCATGATGGAGGGTGTAGCACTTGCCTTCTTTAGTTTGCGCAAGAAGTAGAGACGCTGATGGGCCTTCTTCGCCAGTGATGTAGTGTTGTTGGTCCAAGAGAGGTCGTCGCTGATGTGCACTCCAAGGAACTTGGTGCTGCTCACTCTCTCCACAGCATCACCGTCGATGGTCAGTGGTGGCAGTTGTTTTTGGACCCTCTGAAAGTTGACAACAATCTCCTTGGTCTTGTTGACATTCAGCAGGGAGGTTGTTGTCTTTGCCACCATCTGGCCAGCAGGTCTACTTCTTCTCTGTAGTGGGTCTCATCGCCCTTAGTGATGAGGCCCACCAGTGTTGTATCATCCGCAAACTTCACTAGATGGTTAGTGCTGTGGGTCGTTGTGCAGTCATGTGTCAGCAGCGTGAACAGCAGGGGGCTGAGAACACAACCTTGCGGAGCCCCGTGCTCAGGGTCAGGGTGCTTGAGGTGTTATTCCCTACCCGTACTGCTTGTGGTCTCTGCATCAGGAAGTCCAGCAGCCAGTTGCAGAGGGAGGTGCTGAAACCTAGTTTGTCCAGTTTTCTGATGAGTTGTTGTGGTATTATGGTATTAAATGCTGAACTGAAGTCAATGAACAGCATTCTCACATATGAGTCTTTATTGTCCAAGTGGGTGAGGGCTGGATGGAGGGCAGAGCAGGATTGCATCCTCGTGGATTCGCTTGGCTCGGTATGCGAACTGGTAGGGGTCCATGGTGGGGGGTAGGGTGGCTTTGATGTGTGACAGGGACTAGCCGTTCGAAGCACTTCATGATTATGGGCGTCAGTGCTACAGGGACGGTAGTCCATTGAAGCATGATGGTGATGATTTCTTCTCGGCACGTGGTATGATGGTAGCAGCTTTGAAAAGTGATGGGATGACTGCTTGCTCCAGAGAGATGTTAAAGATGTCTGTGCAGAAGACATCCTTCAGCTCTTCTGCACAATCCTTCAACACTCGGCCAGGTATGTTGTCTGGGCCAGCTGCTTTTGCGTGGGTTGATGGTGGCCAGTGTCCTCTTCACACTGGCAGAGGACAGGTACAGGGTTGATCATGGGGGGGAGGGGGAGTTTTTCTGTGGATGAGTGTCATTTTGTGCTTCAAAACGGGCAAAAAGAAACTGTTCAGGTCGTTTAGGCAGAGAGGAGTTGTTGTCACAGCTTCGTGGTGCGGGCTTATAGTCCGTGATGGCCTGTATGCCCTGCCACAGGCTCTGTGCATCTCTGCTGTCTTTGAAGTGTGTTGTTATTTTGTCCGAGTATTCCTTTTTGCTTTCCTGATTGCCCTGGGACAGGGTTTGCCCTTGCTGCTTTTAGGCCAGCTACGTCTCCTGCTCTGAAGGCTTTGTCTCTGGCCCTCAGCAGTCCTGTGAACGTCTCCTGTGAAACCATGGCTTCTGGTTGGCCCTGGTGGTGATGCGTTTTATTTCTGTAAAACATCATCAATGCATTTTGTGATGTAGGATGTCACGGTGTCTGTGTACTCCTCAATGTCAATGTGGTTGCTGTGTGGTGGCAGCTGTTTTGAACATGTCCCAATCTGTGGTTTCAAAGCAGTCTTGTAGTCGTGACACGCTCCCTCTGGCCATTTTCTCACCTCCTTCAGAGCTGGTTTGGTGAGTTTTACCTTTTGTCTGTAGGCTGGCAGTAGCAGAATCGTTAGGTGGTCTGATAGGCCGATGTGGGGGATGGGCTTTGCCTTGTATGCTCCTTGTTTTGGGGTATAAACAAAGTCCAGGGTATTTGTCCTCTTGTTTGGAAAGTTAACATGTTGGTGAAATTTGGAAGTACTGTTTTGAGATTTCCGTGGTTGAAATCTCCCATGACCACTGTGAAGGCATCTGGGTGTGCATCTTGTTGTTCACTGATTCCCCGATGCAGCTCGTTCAGTGCCTCGCTTCTGGCGCTGTTGGTGTTGCTAGGAGCGAGGTAAACTGCGACCAGTAGAATGGCGGATATTTCTCTTGGTAAATAGAAGGGTCGGCACTTGATGATCATGAACTCCACTAGTGGAGAGCAGTGTCTCTGTACCACCGTAGCATTTTTGCACCAAGCATCATGTGTGTAAACACATATTCCTCCCCCTCGTTTTTTCTCTGCAAGGGCTCTGTCCGCTCGGTGGCACGTAAGTTGCTCCAGTTGTAAAGCCGAGTCGGGTATGCCGTCGTTCAGCCATGATTCTGTAAACACGGTCACACAGCAGTAGTATAGTATAGTATTCTCTATTCCTTGTGAGGGGGTGTTGGCCATTTTGTGGACGTGTAGACCATGCAATGGTTCAATAAAGAGATTTTAAAAGTCAAAAAGTTTATTTCTTTTTTTCTTTCGTCTTGGTTGCTTAAATGTACTGTTAACTTTATTGTTTTCTCATTATAATTCACCACGTCTTTTCGTTTCCATCACCGTTTTCTCTCTCCATCTCTCTCTCCATCTCTCCATCTCTCTCTGCAGGCATGGTGTCTGACTTCATGCTGTGTCTCACCAGCCGTGATGCCGACTTCCTGCGCTCCTACGAGGAGGGCCTGCAGTCCGACCGCCCCCCCTCCAGCCTGCTGGAGCCCGGAGCCAGCCCAGAGGGCAGCAACTCCTCCTCCTCCTCCCCGGGAGCAGCGGCATCCTGCATCCTGCTCCCCTGCGACCTGGACCCGGAGGTGCTCTCCCCCCCACCACCTGCCTCCAACGGCCACACTACCCCCACCCCCACCCCCACCCCCACCCCAACACCCACACCCACCACGCTGGCCTCAGCCAAGCACCCTCCCCTGGAGATCTCCCCCCAGAGCCCCGCCGAGCCCACCACGGCCCCCGACAGCCCGTCCAAGGCCTCCCCTCCCGGGGAGAAGCTGCTATACACGTGCCCCATGTGCCCCTTCACCAGCCAGTACCCCAACCACCTGGCGCGCCACAGCAAGACGCACAGCGGCGAGAAGCCCTACACGTGCCCGCACTGCCCCTACGCCTCGGCGCACCTGGACAACCTGAAGCGGCACCTGCGTGTGCACACGGGCGAGAAGCCCTACGCCTGCGCACGCTGCGACTACGCCTGCGGCAACCTGGCCAACCTGCGGCGGCACGAGCGCATCCACACGGGCGCCAAGCCCTTCACCTGCCCGCTCTGCCCCTACAGCTGCAACCAGAGCATGAACCTCAAGCGCCACATGCTGCGCCACAGCGGACACAAGCCGCACCACTGCACCTACCCGCTCTGCAACTACACCACGGGCCACTGGGACAACTACAAGAGGCACCAGAAGAAGCACGCCGGCGGCGGGGGTGCGGATGGGGACGGGGACGGGGAGGGGGATGGAGGTGCTGGGGAAGGGCTGCTGCAGCAGGACTGGGAGGAGAAACAGGAGATGGAGATGGAGATGGAGATGGAACAGGGCAGGGAGGGAGAGATGTAGAGGAAGGGAAGGATACACACACACACACACACACACACACACACACACACACACACACACACACACACACACACACACACACACACACACACACACACACAATCCAGACATCCTACCTACAGAGATTTGCTTGCACTTACCTACAGACGCGTCTGCGCATACTGCCACATATACAAAGCAAACACACTCTTAACACTGATATTTCGATTTTCTTAGTCTCTGAAAACTGTAATTAAAACCTATTTTTTATATTTTTCTGTCTTGCGTTGTTGACCATGTAGACTCTTTTGATATATGATGATGCTGTGCGAGCACTGCTGGCTGCTAGGAGCACGTTGGGATCCCAGGTTTCAGAGAGGCCTTCTGTTTTTGTCAGGACCAAACTTGTCAAGACTGAACTTGACCCCAATGACTCTAGCTGTTTATTTTGACGTCTGTTTTTTTGTTTTTTTACCCCTTCCTTTTTTTTTCTTCTTCTTCTGGTGCCTCTGGGTAATGCTGCACTGAGTCCATTGCACACTGCTAACCAAGGCATTAAAAGGGGTGCGCGTGTGTGTGTGTGTGTGTGTGTGTGTGTGTGTGTGTGCGTGTGCGTGTGCGTGTGCGTGTGCGTGTGTGCGTGCGTGCGTGCGTGCGTGCGTGCGTGCGTGTGTGCGTGTGTGCGTGTGTGCGTGTGTGCGCGCGTGTGTGCGCGTGCGTGCGTGTGCGTGAGTGAGAGACAGAAGGATAAAAGAAAGCGTAAAAGTGATACTGTGTAAGTTTTGAGTGACAACTGTCTTTGATCATGATGTTGCTGTTGATTTTTTTTGTTTTTGTTTCGTGTGATCTACTGTGAAATTCTGTGAGATTGAAGACAAATACTGTGTTGTAGATGAATACTCAATGCTACTGTTTTTTATATATATATAATTCGAAGCTGATTTATGTTTTGTGTAAAATTGAAGGGACCACCACACTCGCTATCTACTTATTATTTAACGTCTACTTAATAGATTGGCCTAGTTTGATTTGTAGCATTTCAGAAGCCATGCCTAATTTCCTCTTTTCCTTTAAACTTAAAGTCTTTGATTGCTGTGTTTTATGAAGCTTTAATCTTTTGTTTTAGTGCTTCTTTCATTTTGTTTTTCTGGACAGAACTATTTAATGCCTAAAGAATGTGATCAAGCCTATAAGCTCTGTCTGCAAGTGCTCTGTGTTCCGTGGCCATTATGTGTGTCGAGAGCCCAGCGTAGTCTCGAAAATCAGGGAAGTAAGTAAACGAACGTTTGAATGTTTGGGTGCCATTTGTACTGCCTTTCACCATCCCCATGGTGTTGCCTCAGTCCAACATTAAATACCCTTCCAACATGTGGACAAGTTGGCAGGAGTTAGCAAGTGACCTTTTTTTTTTGCTTTTGTAATAAAACAAATATTTCTACTTTTATTTGGGCCTGGTTTTTGAGCTTTTTTTAATGAGCAAATGTTTTTGATAAACAAAGTTGTCCGATTTTGTAGTGAGTCAGAAGACCACATGGTGGAAATTATGACACTGGGTGAAATTAAACGTCAAAGTGGAAAGCCACTAGTGTTTATACTTTAGTAGGGACGGAGTGAGGAACATTTTCATTCGAAGGGCCGCTTCAAATTTTAATAAGTTCTCCTAGGGCCGCGCTAAGAACACAGACCAGGATGTCCCCCTGCACCTAAGGCCTAAACTGAAGGCGGCCACCTTTACAACAGACCCCAACTTCACTAGTTCACCCTACTGAAAATATAACTTAATTATAATAATAATAATAATAATAATAATTGTATTTGTATAGCACTGTATCATACAAGGCATGTAACTCAAAGTGCTTAACAAATGGGAAAAAACATCATTGTTAGAGATGGATTTAAAAGGAGAGGCAGAAATAGCAGGAAGGCAGAGGAAGAAGAGATAGATAGAGATTGTAGAGTCATAAGGTCAACGTAGGTTAGGACCAGGATTCTTAGATGCGTAAGGTCCATAGTGGCTGGGCCTAGCATAAGTCATACAGTAGATAGTCACACTGAATTTGGGCGCTCAGATGCGGCCCCTGGTGGCATCAGGGGTGAGGAAAAACTCCCTTAGTATTCCAGTTGTAATTTCTAAGGTTTCATGTGAACACTGCATAGCATTGAAATATATTAGGGGGCGGATAAGACGGTGCTCAGACCATGGGGGCCGCTAGGTGGGGAAAAGTGGTACAGATTCTAAGGGGCCAAGCACTGATAGGAGCCCTTAAGGGGGCCCAAGCTCTGAGAGGGGCCCTTAAGGGGACCCAAAATTTGAATCTTTCATGGGGCCCAACATTTCTGGCAGCTCCCCTGGCTCAGACCATAGATTCCCCATCTATGTAGTAGTAGGGGAAGCATATTGCTATGGGTGCATTTATTTGGAAACGGCTCTAGAGGGCAGCAGAGTGTTGGTTGTTGAGAACTATGGGAGAATGGGGTGACCTTTTTATTTTATCTCAAGGGTGTAGTACGTGCCTGTTACACGGTGCAGGGATTGTAACATGCTTTTACCCCCCTCCCATTTAGTGTACTAGAGCATGAATCTGATCTGTAAAAGATCTATAAAGGTGTCATGCATTAAGTGGCGATGTAGGTGTGAGATCAAGTTTCTCACTTGACTTAAATTAGCTGTTGTTAATTCAATTCTGATTTTAGAACTAAACATCAAAATTAACTTAAATGTTGATGATGAATCATGATTGATCATTGAAATTATGATTTTGTTGTTTACAGTGTGATTAATAAGAATAACAAAAACTTGAAACATTTTTTTCCAACAGAAACTTGTATTTCATATTTGTTGACAGTGAAAGTGGGCATACTGTACAGAGTGATTCACTACAGCTAACACATTGCAAGGCTCTCCAACCATCTTAACCATCCAGAGGGGGGAGAAGATGTGTGTGTGTCTGTGTGGGTGCTTGTGTGCGACCAGTGGGAGTGTGTGTTGCAGCAGGCTGGCGTGAGGCAGAGCGCAGGAGCTGGTTGAAAGGGACCAAACCTCACTGAGACTCCTGACTTGGTTCCATTTGACCAGCTCCTAAGCCATGTGGAGCCTGCATGGCAACAGAGTAGCGGGACTGGGGACCCAACCAGTGGCTGTGGCCCCTATACACCCTAACAACAGAGTAGCGGGACTGGGGACCCAACCAGTGGCTGTGGCCCCTATACACCCTAACAACAGAGTAGCGGGACTGGGGACCCAACCAGTGGCTGTGGCCCCTATACACCCTAACAACAGAGTAGCGGGACTGGGGACCCAACCAGTGGCTGTGGCCCCTATACACCCTAACAACAGAGTAGCGGGACTGGGGACCCAACCAGTGGTTGTGGACTCTATACATGGGTTTTTTTGTTTATAAACACAGTGTTGTGAGGAGGGGCAAGACACTGGCAGCCAACCATGTGAGCTAATTTTTTGACTGACAGCGGTTTCCAACAATTGGAGGTTGAGTTGTGCGCAACCAGGGTCGCGTTATCAGGGGGAAAACAAAAAATGAGAACCCATCTATACACCCAACAACAAAGTAGCGGAACTGGGTGGCTGTGGCCCTTATACACCCTAACAACAGATGAAAATGACCGGGATTGAATGACTGTGGACCTTATATGTGTCAAGGAAACTCTTACTTGGGGGTGCAACGATAATAGTCACTGAAAAGAAAAACTCATGCACCTCACAGTGTTTTTGCAGATTGATAAGACGACACAGAGTTGGCAGATTTTGAGAAATGCCCATGTACCCAAAACACTAGGACCCCAAGGATCACCAAAATGTCTGAAAATCTGGCAACATTCACCTAGTTCTATATTCTTGAGTTTACCAGAATGAACTTGCTACAGACCTACTGGTAATGTGCCACTATGTACAGTACATTGACCAATGTAACAACAATATGTCAAAGACAGAGATGTTTGCAGCTTAACAGGCAGGAGGGTAGGGTGAGCTAATAGAGGGGTGGTCTATGTTGTGTAAGCCCAGTAAATTTAGAAGGCTGACAGCAGTGGGAAAATTGTAATTCATCTTCAGCTGACATTGTTTCCACCCTTCAAAGCCATTGACAGGGAAGTGGAGATTATCTGTCCTTTTTCAGAAGAGTGTGGGAGGGGAGGGAGGGAGAGAGAGAGGGATGGAGATAGAGAGAGGGAAGGAGAGAGAGAGAGGGAGGGAGATAGAGAGAGGAGAGGAGAGAAGGGAGGGAGAGGAGTGGCGGCAGCGCCCATAATTAGAGGCCCCCCCACCCCTCTCGCTCGCCCTGCTCACACCTGTTCCACTATTTATAAGCACACACACATTCTCCTGATGGACAGCACCTGTGTTCTGTCAGTCATAGAGTGAGAGAGCTAAACAGAGGGAGGGGGAGAGAGAGGGAGAGAGAGTGGCAGAGGATAGAGGAGGGTAAGATAGAGAGGGTATACAAAGGGACAGTGAGAGAGAGAAAGGGACAGTGAGAGAGAGAAGGGGGGGGAGAGGGGGGGGGGGGAGAGCGAGCGTGTCACCATGACAGCTCATAGCCGGTCCTTGGCTGAGCCAGTGAGCCATGCTGCCGAGCATGAATGCCGGTATGCCACCAGGCGTGGTGTTGGAGGAGGAGGAGGAGGAGGAAAGGAGGGGGCGTCCATGCTGACTTTATGGGTGGTGCTCAGGGAAGCCGACGAGGGGGGACAAATGGGTTACTTTTCCCTGGCCCAGTGAGAGACGGGACCCAGAATTGGATCCTCATTACATTGTATGTATTGGGTTTGGGCCCTTTCAGATATCTTTGTCCCGGGCCCAGTCAAAGCTGTCAGCGGCTCTGGTGGTGCTCCTAGTGTGTGTCCCCCAATTGCACACCCCCCTGCTCTGCTCTGCTCTGCTCTGCTCTGCACCGGCTGGCCTGGGCCACAGCAACACAGTTTAAATATGGTTTGCATTCAAGACATAGACTTGTACGTTGGTATTCCAACAACGCAGCATCTGAAATGTTGAAGCGGAAACACACACACACACACACACACACACACACACACACACACACACACACACACACACACACACACACACACACACACACACACACACACACACACACAGAGGCTATGCAGAGAGAGCCACACAACCTACGGAGTCCCCTTTTCAGGGTTTAAAAGCGTTAGGTCCCACGAAAAAAAAAGAAATCGAAAATAAAAGGGAAGAACTTGACTGTTAGTGCTTACACACATGGTCTGAATGGTTCTTCTCACCTCCAGTCTCCAGTCTTGTGGTACAGGTCCCCCTGGCCCTCGACAGCGCAGATCAGATCCACTTGAAACCACACACTTCCTTACATTCCATAGTGGAGTTCATCATATGGGCATATAAGGAAGTGTGTTCTCTCAAGAGGAGAAAGAGCCAGGCAATCCTTCTTTTAAACTCGGAGCGGAGCGGAGCCTGCCTGCCAAAGTTTTTCCTCTGCTTCATTTTATGCACAACCCTCCTTTCTAACCTTTGTGCATTTCACTTGTAGTCAGATATCCTAATGTTCATTTCCTAATGTTAAAGTCATGAATGATCTTAAAGAGGACCTTGTGTGCTGTATTTCTTTTAGAGTGTCAAACATGATTGGCTGGAAAGACCTTGTTGCATTTTCAGCCACTTTTCCTGATTTATCTTCCGCAACAAGATGGCGTCACAGTTTGCCCCAGGTCAAGGGTGAAAAACAAACCTAACCACTCAATTCAAATTACAAATACAAAAGCCATGCTTTAGTCCAGCCAATATTAAATTATGGGTTTAGCAGAGTGTTGGTTGCCCAATGAAAAAGCACTTCAGACTGAATTGAAGGTAACTGTAAAATATAACAAAGTCATACACATTTTGGATTATCAGAGTATGTTACACATTCACCTCAGTCCTGAACGTTTTAAAACAGTAGAAATAAGCACTCAAGGTCCACTTTAAGAATGAGATATACCCCACCTTTCCACTGTCAGATGTTAGAGATTGCTGCATCATCAGACTGTCTTCTTTTATGTGTTCAGTTCCCACGGAGGCTTTCTGCTGACATTACTGTTAAACTGCGGCCTATTCAAAGCAAAACAACAGGATTTCTTTTCACACAGAATATGCCCAGCCAGCCTGGACACAATGAATGAAGAGCAAACAGAACAGTGGTATACAGCACACACAGCTAATGAAAGAAAAGTAAGTTAGTTAGTTTTTTCAAATGGCGAAATCTCTTGAAGAATCCAAGAGCACATGCGCCAGTCAGAGGGTCCTCATAGTAGAGTATCCTCTTCTTCAACTTCCAGTCTCCTAATCTTTTTTCCGTTTTCTTTTTTTTTTCAAAGAGGGTCCATGCGGTCCAACTCTCTCTCTCCCCCTCTATCTGTCTCTGTCCCGTCTCACTCCCCACCTATCTCTCTTTCCCTCTCTTTCTCTCTCTCTCTCTCTCTCTCTGTCTCTCTCTCAGTCTTTCGCTGTCTGTCGTTCTTCCGTCATCCTCTTTCATCTTCTCTTCCTCTCCTTGTTGCCCGCCGTCCCTCTCCTTCCTCAGCGTCCGGCCGCTGGATTGTGTCCAGGCTGGGCTTCCCTCTCCAGCCTTTTCTACACTCCCCTCTGCCCTCCCCCCAACACACACACACACACACACACACACACACACACACACACACACACACACACACACACACACACACACACACACACACACACACACACACACACACACACACACATACACACACACACATACACACACACACACCCTATCTCTGTGTCGACAGGGCTGGGCCTCCACCTGCCGGTGCCCCTCAGAAGCCTGGGCCTCGCCTGCTCTGTGCTGCCCCGCGCCTGCTGTTCCCCGGCCTCACCCCCCACAACCCCCCTCCCCTGACAAGCAAATCACACCGCTCAGCTGTTCTCACTATATGTGAGACATCCTATTCCTATACACAGCCATGTTGAATGCTCTGCTGCAGTAGAGGAGAGGGAGAGGGATGGAGGGAGGGAGAGGGAGAGAGAGAGATAGAGAGAGAGACAGAGAGAGGGAGAGAGCGCGCGAGAGAGCATGTGCTAGAGAGAGGAGGTGGGGGGTGGAGAAGAACGTGTGTGTGTGTGTGTGTGTGTGTGTGTGTGTGTGTGTGTGTGTGTGTGTGTGTGTGTGTGTGTGTGTGTGTGTGTGTGTGTGTGTGTGTGTGTGTGTGTGTGTGCGTGTGCGTGTGTGTGTGTGGGTGTGTGTGTGTGTGTGTGGGTGCACGGGGGAGGGGAGTGTTGGGTGTTGGTGGTTGAGAACAACTGCCAAGCTTTTTTTTTTTTGGACAGTCCTGCGGAAAAATGGTTTAAGGGGCACAGCTGAGAGCTTAGAGCAGTAGTTTATACCTTAGCTGGGTATGCCTGTCTCTGGCCATGTGGCATGTGGTCTTTCACCTTTAGCATGTGTTCAACATAGCCCCCATTCATGAATGCTTTTGTTTAAGACAATTTAGGAGATGTAAACTAAAGATGATGCATCATATCTCAAATGGCTACAGTGCTTGAAGATGTTTAGACATTAGGAGTGTGTCGCTTCTTTTTTTTCTGTGGGTTTTTATTTATTTATTTATTTGTTTTACAAATAATGAGTAGTTACTATTCTACTGTGTCAACTGGAGCCAGGGGTGTTGTATAGGGTGGTGAAGTGGGACTGAGTCACCAGGGCCCCAAGGGGTCCACACAGTGTCTGATATATGTAGATATGTGGCTTGGGGGGGGTCCGTTGGAGCTGATTGTACATAGGGCCCACAATATGCTGCTACGCCCCTGATGGGAGCTGCATAATGAAACAAGGTACAAAATACAAGGATTTTGTTTGCTATATTCACAAAAGTGCTATGAACGTATTTGACAACAAAACAACATTGATATGGCCATCTCCGGCATTGTGCTCTTTGGGTGATGTCAAAGCATCAGTCCTCAGGGCTACAGCTACCCTGTAATCAGTCTTAGAAACGGTTTCTGCATCATCAATGAATCTATTACATCATCATCAATCAAGATGAATATCAATGATTACTTTTCTGTTTCAAACTTCAAAGAATATCAATGACTTTGAATGTGTTTTTTATTTGAAACTGCAATGTTATGGACTGTCGCAGGCTCCCCACATTGTTGTGGCCAGAACTGGACTGGACATCTGGCATAGCGGGCATTACTCAATGGGCACCGCACCCTCGAGGGCCCCTACTTTCAGAAATGAAAAAAAAAAGAATTTGTTTTGTATCATTTCTGAAAATAGGGGGCCACGAGAGTGCAGGGCCCACCGGTGAGTCAGTTCTGCAGTGCTATTTAGGAGGGGCCCCTTTAAGACAATAATGCCCCGCCCCCATTAATTTCTCCCCCCGTCCAGCCCTGGTCGTGGCCCCCCCACACACACATGGTCCAGACCCTCCCATATCATGTGTGAGCATGTGCAGGGTAGGGTCCCCATCCATCCATCCAGAGGTCAACACCTGTGCTCTAAAATCAGAGAAGAGAAGAGAGAGGGAGGAGGGGGTAGATAGAGAGAGGTGAGGATATGCAGAGAGAGAGAGAGAGAGAGAGAGAGAGAGAGAGAGAGAGGGATAGAGAGAGAGAGAGAGAGAGAGAGAGAGAGAGAGAGAGAGAGAGAGAGAGAGAGAGAGAGAGAGAGAGAGAGAGAGCAGGAGGGGAGGAGAGAAGGAGGGGGTAGATAGAGAGAGGAGAGGATAAGCAGAGAGAGAGAGAGAGAGAGAGAGAGAGAGAGAGAGAGAGAGAGACAGAGAGAGAGAGAGAGAGAGAGAGAGAGAGAGAGAGAGAGAGAGAGAGAGAGAGAGAGAGAGAGAGAGCACGGTGGGATTTGAGCTATGGTACAAAGCTGTATCTGGAACATAACTGCAGATCTATTTCAGTGGTCCACAGTCTCCATAAATAGCTCAGGCAGACTAGCCAGGCTATGCAAGTACTTCCTCTTGCCTTTCTCCTGGCCGAGCGGCACGCTGAAGCTGGACGATAGCCTATGAACACACGCTCACTCACTCACTCACTCAGACACAAACACACAGAACGGGAAACACCTCAGACTTATTCTCACAAATTAAAAAAGAACAACAACAAAAAACAAGTGTCAAAGATGATGTTACTGTAATGCAGAATAATGTTCATTTTTTCTTTCTTCAAGGACCACCACTTGCTTGGAGTGTCTTTCATCCATGACACCCAGTGAGGATGATTGTTCTTGTAGTCATATGTGGGAAGCAATGCCACGCATGAGATAAAACCCCACTGACACATTATTACAGAATTGTTACATGAGACATACAGTATTCGTGAAATCTTTGAGAAAAAAGGAAAGGTAAGATAAGTGCAGGGGTGAAAGCAATGGCTGAATGTAACACTTTCGCACAACTGTAAGAAGTTATATAAAAAAAGAGGCATATATAAATATATAAAGAGGCATATACTGTATATAAATATATGTTTGTGTGCATTCTACTCTCTTTGACACCACTCCTGCTTAAAAGATTATCAAGACCTGGCAGCGCAGGTTCATCTACAGTTCCTGTGCAGGGGTGTTTATGACTGTTTATGCAGCGCTCATAAATCAGAGCAGGTCACATAAGGGTCACCGATTACGGAGATGAGCTCTGGCACAGCTCCCAGGTCTGTCATGACATGAGGGCACATTTCCCCCATGATACCCACCTTCACTAGATAGCATAGCATAGCATTGTGGAGATCAGGGCTGGGCTGAGGGAGAAATAGGGACTGGGTGCTTTTGGCTTAAAGGGCCCCTTATAATTAGCGGCGCAGACCTGACTCACCGGTGGGTAAAAAAATGTGTCCTTTTTTTACATTTCAGAAAATAGAGGCCCATGAGAAAATGCCCGCTATGCCAGATGGCCAGTCCAGCCCTGTCGGAGATGGGACAGGGGGCATGGAGAGACTTTCACTAGATAGCATAGCATTGTGGAGATGGGACAGGGGGCATGAAGAGACCTTAGATAGCATAGCATTGTGGAGATGGGACAGGGGACATGGAGAGACCTTAGATAGCATAGCATTGTGGAGATGGGACAGGGGGCATGGAGAGACCTTAGATAGCATAGCATTGTGTAGATGGGACAGGGGACATGGAGAGACCTTAGATAACAGCATAGCATTGTGGAAATGGGACAGGGGGCATGGGGTGGATTTCATTATGTGGACTTCCATCCTCCCTTGCTCACTTGCCTGCTTGTGACCTCATGAGGACATCACTGACGACAGAAAATCAATTCAATATCTTGCAGAAGCACAGTTCTAACGTCATTTCCTCATTTGCAATCGGGATGGTGAATGAAAAACAGTCCCCCAAACATTGTTGTAGCTAGGCTGACAGCTGGGAAACGGTATTGTTTTCTCCACGGAGGCGGGGCATCAGCAAAACGCGAGGCCACAAGCACAAGTGGAGGACGGGAGTGCGCATATTGGAATGTACACCAAGGAGAGGCTTAGCGTCATACTCAAACGATAACAACAGACAAATGTATAAGGCACCTCCCAGATCACAACAGGGCCCTCAAAGGCTGGCAAACCTTTGAATGTGGTGCTAATATTTCTGGCATGGAAGATTTGGTTGTTTTTTTTGCCAGGGGGCCCAACAAACTGTAAAAAGTCTGGTTGGAGACCTACCCCTTTGAAGGATTATGAGTGACTGAGGACAGAGAGGTTGATAATATGGCAGTTAGTACTGTCTTCTGAGGAGAATGGGGAAGTGATATCGTTGTATCTGCGCAGTCAGATACAGTGAAGCCTACAGTGCAGTATAGAAAACATAGGCCTACTGTACATACATTTTACAAACATTTAAAAATCACAAATGTAACATTGAAACGTGTAACATGTTGAAGGGAAAAGGTATTGTTGTCTCAATGTGTATGTGTGTATGTGTGGGGGCGGGGAGGGTGGGAATAAGTCAGTGAGTGAGCGAGTGAGCGAGTGAGTGATTGAGTGAATGAGTGAGTGAGTGACGAGTGAGTGTGAGTGAGTGAGTGAGCGCGAGAGAGAAAGACAAAGTGTGTGTTCCTGTTTGACAGCAATTTTAAGTTCACATAGCTTAAATTGATTCTTAATGACGTCAGAATCTTAATATAATGATAAATGTGAACACATTTATAAATGTATGCAGTCTTCCCCTTTACACACACACACACACACACACACACACACACACACACACACACACACACACACACACACACACACACACACACACACACACACACACACACACACACACACATACAAACAAAAACACACACACACACACATAAACGCACAAACACACACACACACACACACACACACACACACACACACACACACACACACACACACACACACACACACACACACACACACACACACAGGGATGCTGGTTGCATGGGAGAGCCGTTGCCGTTGGTGCAGCTGCTGTGTAGACAGCAGGAGTCGGCCGCATGGGCCCGCACATTACAACACAGCAAAGCACAGCAAAGCCCTGCTCAAACATAGAAACATGACAGCAGAGGCGATTCTAGAGTAATGTGGGGCCCCAAGCAAAAAATCAAAGGAATGAACATTTGAAACAAAATTGCCACTACCGTAGTAAAGTGTGAGCTGTTATTCACTATATTGGGGCTTGGGGGCCCCAAGCGGCTGCCTGGTGACAAGATGCGCCTGCATGACAGGTATAGAGGACACCAGGACTAGAGCAGGTGGAGACCAGCACACGGCCAGGCCGGCTCAGCCTTCAAGGTGCACTGTGTAATATTGTTTTCTTTCTTTCCAGAATTCATGCTGACCATTCACAAATATTCACCTTTGTCACAAACACTTTCCACCACCATCAAATTCTAAGTGTTCATTTTGACTGGTAAAGGTGGATCTTCTTACGTCTGACATTTTTAGCTGCAAGATTTGCTGTACTTTGGTCATACATGTACATAATAGTTTATTATTTAGTAAATATTAATGAAAAGACCAAATTTGGCAATATGTTGTACAGTCTTCAAGTTAAAGGGACACTGTGTGAGATTTTTAGTTGTTTATTTCCAGAATTCATGCTTCCCATTCATTAATGTTACCTTTTTCATGAATACTTACCAACACCATAAAATTCTAAGTATTCATTATGACTGAAAAAAAATGTACTTTTCTTACATGGAAAGGGGGATCTTCTCCATGGTCCGCCATTTTGAATTTCCAGAAATAGCCATTTTTAGCTGCAAAAATGACTGTACTTGGACCATACTAGAAAATATTAGTTTATTACTTTGCAAACTTTCATGAAAAGATCACATTTGGCAATAGGCAGCCCAGTTTCACCCTTTTTGACCATTTTCTGCACAGTGTACCTTTAAAGAATGTAATATTTTTGGTAGTTAACCTCCGGAAGTTATGCTGCCCATTCATAACTATTATCTTTTTCATGAGTATTTTCCACCACCTTCAATTACTATTCTTCATTATGACTGGAAAAATTACCTTTTCTATACACAGAAAATGGATCTTGTGTCCACCAAAGACAGTACAGAACAGACAAATCAGTTGTTTATGTCGCACCCACTATGTCGCATCAGACTTCTTTTCATTCACCATGGCAATTTCTTGTGTTTTGTTGAATATTGGAAAATGTTCAATGAGTGATTGTAAATGTACTGGGCTTGTATCAATGATAAAATTATCAATAATGGTTTGAAAGGCAAGCACTAGTAAGATGACAATGAGTGGGCTATGGGACTTTTTGGTGGGGCTATTTCTTAACCCTTCAGCTAGAGATCACTTGAAATGTTGTAAGTAATTTGACATAAGTATTCCTAAAAAGACATGTTACAACACTTGTCAATGCGGTTGCCGACAATTTAAACAGATGGGGTTCATACTCTCTGTCTCTCCCTGTCTCTCTGTCACACACACACACACACACACACACACACACACACACACACACACACACACACACACACACACACACACACACACACACACACACACACACACACACACACACACACACACACACACACACACACAGAGCCATGACAGCTGCATAGGCCACACCACAAAAGAAAGGCTGGCAACTGTCTTCGCCTATCCAGCCCCGTCTGATGAATACCCACATCCCAGAATGCTTCACTCTACCCCTGCCTGTAGGCAAATCAGGACACTACAGAGTGCGTTGCAATATGCGACCTTGCCTCCTCCACTTGCCTCCTCCACTTGCTTCTCGTCATGATGACATCACTGACAACAGCATTATATTTCAATATTTTGCAAAAGCTCAATTGTAGAATCTTTTTCTCATTTGCAATTGGGATGGTGAATGAAAAACAGTCCCTCAAAAGTTGTTGTGGCTAGACTGACAGCTGGGAAACTTTATCGTTTTCTCCACGGATGAGGGGCCAGGAGGTGGGACGAGGAGACAAGCGCAAGTGGAGGAGGCAAGGTCGCATATTAAAACGCACTCTACAATATAAGCACAGGAGGACATGGACATAGTGCAATATGACAACACATGGCCCAACTAAAGTATCATGAAGTGCAATAAAAAGGCAAACCAAGGCCCTACTGTGGCTTAATGGTAGGGCACTTGTCTACTACTTGG